>NW_017805548.1:3466698-3470045 GCF_001891065.2 Hippocampus comes
CACCACCACCAGCCTGAACCGTTGATACAAGGCAGGATGGATCCATGCTTTCATGTTGTTGACGCCAAATTCTGACCCCACCATCCGAATGTCGCAGCAGAAATCGAGACTCATCAGACCAGGCAAGGTTTTCCAATCTTCTATTGTCGAATTTCCATGAGCTTGTGCAAATTGTAGCCTCGGTTTCCTGTTCTTAGCTGAAAGGAGTGGCACCCGGCGTGGTCTTCTGCTGCTGTAGCCCATCTGCCTCAAAGTTCGACGTACTGTACGTTCAGAGATGCTCTTCTGCCTACCTTGGTTTTAACGGGTGGTTATTTGAGTCACTGTTGCCTTTCTATCAGCTCGAACCAGTCTGACCATTCTCCTCTGACCTCTGGCATCAGCAAGGCATTTACGCCCACAGAACTGCCGCTCACTGGATATTTTTACTTTTTCGGACCATTCTCTGTAAACCCTAGAGATGGTTGTGTGTGAAAATCCCAGTAGATCAGCAGTTTCTGAAATACTCAGACCAGCCCTTCTGGCACCAACAACCATGCCATGTTCAAAGCCACTCAAATCACCTTTCTTCCCCATACTGATGCTTGGTTTGAACTGCAAGGAGATTGTCTTGACCATGTCTACATGCCTAAATGCACTGAGTTGCCGCCATGTGATTGGCTGATTAGAAAAAAGTGTTAACGGGAAGTTGGACAGGTTTATATCAATATGCTAATAACATACTGTAATTGCTCAACTCATCTTTTTGTCTTTGAAATAGGCATTTTTGCAATATCTGCATTGGACTGTGTTAAAATTTGACTTAGAAAAAAAAAATAGGACACAGAGGTGTACTGGTAAGATGGCATGTGCTTTTGTTTCCAATAACTTACATTGCTTTTTGTTGTGTACTCGGCAGACAAATAGAGAAAGAGCTGTTTTACATTCCAGTCAAATATTGGCTGCAAATGTACAAAAGTTAAGGAAAAACAACAACAATTCATTCTACACACCTGCAGGGTTAAGATCACTTCTGTCACTTTGAACTACACATGGACAACACATGGGCTATGCCTTATCATTCACGGTCCAAGATAATGTGAAAAATACATTTGACGTGAAATCAACATTACACTGCAAAACCAACATTATGCACTGTAGTAACTGATATAGGTCAAAAGTTGCGTTCAGAAATGTACATATATAGTAACATGTTTCCGCCAGTAAACTTGCTAAGCCTGCTGGTAGAGAATCTGACCGGTTTCATCAGCGATACATTTATTTTTGTTCGTGTACTGTATTTAAATTATCTATTGGTAGACCTGTCATATGCTTTTTTCCTGGAAGATATATTTACCCACAAACCCAGTCCCGATTTCATGTAATTAATTTTCCATTTGCTGACTTTTGCTGGCAACGACATATTTAAAAAAAAAAAAGCCTCATCTCACCCCTCGGGTGGTGTCCGTCCCCCATTCAGCTCGGGTCCTCTACCAGAGGCCAGGAAGCTTGAGGGTTCTGCGCAGTATCCTTGCTGTTCCCAGCACTGCGCTTTTCTGGACTGAGATGTCCGATGTTGTTCCCGGGATCTGTTGCAACCACTCATCTAGTTTGGGGGTCACTGCCCCGAGTTCTCCGACCACCACAGGCACGACTGTCACCTTTACCTTCCAGGCTCTCTCTGTTCCTTCTTTCTGATGTTTCCATCACTTGGGACCGCTACATCCACTACAACGGCTTTCCTCTACCCTTTATCTATGATCACGATATCCGGTTGGTTCGCCATTACCATCTTGTCAGTCTGGATCTGGAAGTCCCACAGGATCTTCGCTCGGTCATTCTCCACCACCATATATATATATATATATACGTAAACGTCATTATAACTGCCATTTTATTTGATACGGTTACCACGAACTACCGTTATAATGTACAGATTAGTTTTGTCCCGCTAGGTATGTTGTAACAAGGTTTGATTGTAGCATCAATGCAAGGCCTTCGTATCTCATGAGTGCCAAAGTTTTGCTAGTGCGTGCGCACGTAGCAAAATCTTTCTGCCAAGGTTTATGGCCATTAAAACTGTGAATGTTTCAATGTTGTTGCAATCTTGAATGAACCCTGTTGAAAAACAACCTTCGCTACTTGTGCACACAAACGCAAACCTTCAGAAGAATCTGGCTGCAGTCTTTTACTTTCGGTATTTATCTTGTACATTATAACCATCACAGGCAATACAATTTAAATGATTACAAAATTATTTGGTAAACCGACACGAAACTGTAATTTAGCATTTCACATTCTGTATTTTAATAATTCACTTACAATGAACTACATACATGTTTAGATTTTATGTAACCAAGACAAATTAACTAACATCAAGAATAACATTTTAGCTTAGCTACATTCACAATTATCCAATAAAGAACTGTATTTTCCGCACTATAAGGTGCATCTAAAAGCATTACATTTTCTCAAGAGCCGACAGTGCGCCTTATAATTCAATGTGCCTCATATATGGTGTTACAGTCTCTTTATATTCCTCATTGAGTTGTTTCCCTGTTAGTGTTCCTATACCATCTAGTGGTGATTATGAGAAGGAACCAATTTGTGCTTGTATTTGCGCTTCTTAGAAATTTTTGTTTGGTTGGGTTTTTTTGTCACCCAAGTACTACAATAATTACCAAAAAAAAAACAAAAAAAAAAACCTGATCATTTTTTCTTTAAATTTAATGTATGCCAGTCAATTGCGACTTGCCCAAGTGTGTGTGGCGCGATGCGATGGTGCATTCCTCCATTGATTCATCCGCTCCAAACATGCATTAGATCATGAGCAACCTATTCTTCTTAAATTACTTTTATTCTTTTTCGTAAATACTGATTGCAAAAACACTGTTTCTTTCAAAAGTCGCCTTTTAGATGAGCGGCGCACACGTCTGGCGACAATTAGTGTAACTTCTGGGCCCAATAATTTTACATTTAAAGTTTGCATCTTTTCCAAATGGATCACTATGGAATTCATGCCTCATGAAAACATCACGCTCTGGGAATTAGGGCCACTCTCAGAATTCAAGGAGTCACGCTTCTTTGGTCATTGTGCGCGTCATAAGCTTTATGCGCATGGTGGGTGTGTCAGAAGACTGGACGGGGAGAATTGGCACACCTTGGAAGTGCACAGGATAGATGCGTAAAAAAATAGCTCTGGCGTAAATGGAGTATAAAGCCCATTTAGAGATATTTGTAAAGGATATCAGCTGAGAGGTCAAATGTGATGAAACCCAGGTCACTGCGCTCTCTGGGTCCAGTGAAGTCGTCAACATTCCTCCTGCAAAAAAAATAAAATAAAAATCTAAAATTTATATATATATATA
>NW_017805548.1:3470418-3477217 GCF_001891065.2 Hippocampus comes
TATATATATATATATTATCATCACAAAGCTTGACCAAAACAAAACAATACATGAATAATTAGGGCCTGAACACCAACTGCTGCGAGGTCTCTATTGTTTTTGTCGAAATTCTTAGGGCCTGAACAGCGAAAGTGTTGTGAGGTCCATATTGTTTTTGAAGAAATTATTATTTGGGCCACAGCAGTGAACGCTACAGGGTCCCTATTGTTTTTGTTTTTTTCACTGCGGGATAGTATTGCAGCACTGACCATTGTAGCTCCAACTCTCTCCATACAGGAACAATTGTCGTTGATCAATATTGCACAGCACCAAATATTTGAAAGCGCTAAAGGACTTTCTGCATCACTCCACAACTTAACTTGAACTACAATTACTACTTAATGGTGCAATGATTATCTGCACCAACTGCACAACAACCGTCATAGTATTGTGTATGTATATACAGTATAACATTAATACTTCCAAGAATAAATCACGAAATCACTCAACATTATAGACTTAGCTGTGACATTTCAACAATACACATTGGAAACACATACATGTGCACAGATTTATAAATAAATGCAAGACCACAAAATTGTCAGCGCTGATGGTCATTTTCAAAGACCAAAATAAAAACTGATTAAAAATATCACTCACCACAGCTACACTTCAACAAGCTATGGCCGTTTGTATTCCAACAATTATTAATTTCTATTTCAATGGTAACAAGGTGCTGTGTCATTGTTTGTTATCCATACATCTATTTACTAAACTACTTATCCCCACGAGTCTGCACACTACTGGACATCATAAACTGGTGATAAAACTTCATTTTGTGCTGCAGTTAGTCTCAAGTACAGCTGCACTGAAATGTCGGAAATCTGAGCGTGAGGCCAGGTTTCTGTTATTAAGAAAATGCAACAATCTTAACCCTCATATTATGTTGAAAAAAATCACATTGATTATGTTGTGGGTCATTTTGACCCGTACTGTAAAAATCCACACAAAATAGTCAAAAAAACAGGTTACACCAGTAACAACTTTGTTTAAGATGATGTAAACATTTAGAAAAGAGACAGACAACAGATTTTTTATCCCAACAGTATATTTAAGACTTGTTTAGTTCAATGTTTTCCCTGTTACGTTTTTTTTTTCATTTAAGTTTTCTGAGAATTTCAGTGTTTTATCTAGAAAGTATTGCACTGGCAGTATTATGTTGTACTGGCAGTTGTATGTGTGCTGTCAGATTGTCAAGTCCCCCTTTGGTGGAGTTGTCGTCCAGGATCATTTGTGGCTTCATGTCTTCTCTTGTGCTCAGAGATGCATCTGTGTGCATTGTGCTCATTACGAGAACATTTTTATTTTCTTCGGGCAGTATGAAACAACTGCTGTTTTTTCAGTGAAAACAAATACTGAGGAATTGAGACGTCTGCCCTGCATCTTCAGAATTTCACCGGGAATTTCTGTCTTATTTCTTATGACTGTTGCCAACATAGTCAGCTTTCTCTCCTGAACTTCATCTCCAAGGCCGTACATTGTAAAGAAGTTTTGACTTTGCAGTCCTTCACTCATCTTCAGGACCACACGCATCATCTGAATCTTCTCAGATGCTCCTCCAGGTAGCTTTCCAGTATGCACTTGCATATTCCATGCAAAACTAGATTTTGCATCACAGGCTGCCCACATTTTGATGCCATACTTGCCAGAAAGATCCTCTGTCTCTGAAATATCTTCCTCTGCATCACTATCCCCGTTCGAACTCTGTGATGAAGCTTCTTCAGCTGTAAATTTTCTGGAGCTCAATTCTGAAAAGCTGCTTGCCCACATTAAAGTGCCTAAGTCAAAATGACCCCCAACATCATATTTGTATTCAAACTGTGCACAGACATCCCACTACACATCAGAGTGTCCAGATTTTACACACCAGTTCATGACCCTAGATGAGGAAAAGTCAATAAATTTCACGAAGAAAACGAAAGGAAATTCAGTGGTTTGGTCAACAAAAAAACTGAAATGGGTCAAATTGACCCTTAACATAATATAAGGGTTAAACATAGTCATGCCTTGTTACAGTTCAACTGGCTTCCACATTAACTTGCTTCTGATTCCAGCTGTGTGTGTGTGTGTGTGCGAGAGAGAGAGAGAGAGAGAGAGAGAGAGAGAGAGGGGTAGGGACAGATTAAACTGTAGAACTTTTCAAAATTCTAACGCCAACCTAAATTTTAAAATTAAGTTTACTTCTGTTTTATCATAAAGCCCTCATTTACACTTGCTTATGCTTGCCCTAATCATAACCTTTTATTTTGTGAGGACTAATCCTTTTACTAATTATTTTTTTTTATTTACTACATTGTTCACCTGCATAACGGTTCAAATACTGTATTCAACAAACACATTCGACCAAACTTCTTTTACATCTCCCGACTGGCTGCAGAAAATGGAAACATAGTACAAAAATAATAAAAATGAATAAGATAAAAAGGTACAGAGCGGCATTTGAAGCCGTGACGCAGTGGAATAAAATGTCACGTTCCGTGAGACCGTTCCACCCACTACTCCCTCACCTGCGCAGAATTTGTGCTTAAAGTTCGCACACGATTCACGGCAAATGCTCGGTGGCGAATTCCCGGTCACGGAAAAATAACCACTGCGTTTTTATTTTATTTTATTATGTTAGTGCTGTTTTCGTGACTCGGCTAGCTTAGCTGTTGTTGTCGATCAAAGCTCTTTGCTGTGTAAAGTCCGTTGCGTCAGCACTGATTGGTTGAAGCCAAAAAGACATGCGTGCGTACACGTCCTTGTTGATGCACGCACAGCGGGGAGCAGCGGACTACCGACTGCTGAGTCGCGCTTCACTCGAGTGGCGTCGCTACACTTTAAACACCAGCCCTTGTAAACGCAAAGCGGATATTCCTGGCTGAACATCAGTCTCATATGCAGCATCTCATTGAATCCAAAAACCAATGGTTTCACTCCCTGGACAAGCAATATTTACGGCAAATAGTCGCCAGGGGTTTATTTCGCATTGATTATTCGGTGCTGCGAATGCTGTTGAATTTATAGATGAAGCATTCCCTAGCAGAGTCTGTCAGCAATGCGGTCAATTGCAACATTAAAATTTCTCCACTCACGCCTATGTTTGAGAACACAGTACAATCTGACAAAAGCCGAGCGGAATCTTGTCACAGATCTCGAAAAAAAAGGATGAATTCAAAGAATCTTACAGCATGACTTTAGAGACACGGACGTCCACAGGAACTGTTCTGTCTTTAAAGGCTGTTGTGATGAAACAGCCAAAAGTTAAGGCCGCCATGACGCTCAGAGAGAATGCGAAAAGGGAGTTAGCTCTTGACAAAACGGTGTTCATCTTTTCAAAGGTGGTAAAAAGGAAATATTATATACTACAAATTAACAAACGTGTCAACTCAGTGGGCCTTCGAATTCTCGTTTATGCAAATGAATTTCCTTTCGTGTCCTACCCGAGCGAGGTGACCCGGAAGTAGTTGGCCGATAAGCGCGTTCGAATTCTTTATTAGGAAAGGTGCCTGGATCTAATCTTGAAACCTTCTTTAGCAAAGGATTCCACTCGAGCAACCTTTACGAACGTATATTACCCACAAATCCTTACTGCAGCAACATTTAAAGGAACAGGATACAGAAATAGTTGAGGGACCACACGAAGACGCTCAAGTTTCAAGCTCAAGATTTTAGAAGATAATGTTTCAAAAACTCTAATTAAATAAATTATAATAGTATTTTTTTTTCTTTTTGACACAAGTGGATAGGCAATGATGTCGTAATGTGGGTAAATAAGATGCAGTCGGTTTTGAGCAGGCAACATTTTATTGTCAACCTAACTTAGCAGGAGCCGCAACACGTTACCCTAGGTCTCCTAACTTAACGACATTTAGCCCGCATACATACTGTTAGGTGCTTTCAAAGTAAAAGCATAACAGCTATTACCACAAATGAGGCCAATAAATATACGCTCAAAGCAAGAGTAAAGGTGTGCTTCCACACAAATCTGCAATTATAAATACATTTTCGTAATTTATTAGAAAGTGGGCGATTCCAAAATCAATGAAACAAATAAGAAACACTTAGAATTGTGTAGTACTACTCATCTGTGAGTAAAAAAGAATGTTATCATTCATCATAATAATTTGCAATATTTGCAAATCTGATCAAACAATATATTAAACTACTGAACAATCCACAAATGTCAAAAGCCTTTATTTGTGTGCTCTTTACAATGTTTTCGTAGTGTAGGTTACTGGCTTTATTAACTTTCCTAAATAAACCTTTATCTGGAAAAAAAAAAGATGGTGACTGTTTCAGGAGAAATGTCTCCATTCCGCATGTTGTGTCATCTTGGAACTGCTTTGTAACTGATATCTGCTGGAAAAAGGTCCTGTCTATCCCAAATACGTACTTGCTCACTAACAAGGTGAAGAAAGTAACTTTTAAAATATTACATAAATATTAACCATTATGTGACTAACTTTAAAAGAGACATTGTAAACTGCTGTTTCTGTGGAAGCCACCCACAGATAGTTCAACGCCTCTTCTGGATCTGCTCATACCCTCAGACATTTTGGAAAGATTTTGGTAAATTTGCCAGTATGTTTCTTTACAAAGACTTCTCTTTAAAATGGCAAGTCATTATTATTTTTAATTAGTTTTTTTTTAAGCAAGTATGTGCATGAAGATGCTTTTTCATAATGAATGTGCTAATACTTATGGCTATTTTTTTATTCATCAATGCAAGTATGGGGATTAGGAATCCACCTTTTCACACTTTTACACCAATACTATTTCCTATTTTAAACTTTTAAATAATTCGAATAACAAAAAAAGCTCTGAAAACTATAAATACTTTTAAAACTTTCAATTCATTGGAACGTATATGAAACCGTGGCATTGTTGATGTTCTCTGTGTTGTACAGTAGTATACTGTTATTTCATGTTTCGAAGATGTTCATTTAATGAACAGAGTATCATGTCCTGTACTTTTTTTTTTGTTATAATAAAGATTCTTAAAAATGACGACAACGAATAATAAGAAAAAATAGGACATTGTCGTTGTTGTTCTGTGTAGTTCAGTAATATACTGTTATTTCATGTTTCAAATATGAAAATATCATACGACCCTGTACCTGATTTGTTTTGCTATAATAAAAATTGAAAAAATAGAAAACGATGACATAGAAGAAGAAGAAGAAGAAGAAGAAGAAGAAGAAGAAGAAGAAGAAGAATGCGCCAAGGCTGTCCGGCCTCACCATTTCTGTTTCTATTGTGTACTCAACTTCTCACCTGTCATATCAAAAGAAGTGCTATCCAATGGATATCAATTGCGGGCAGAGAAATACTGATTGGTCAGCTTGCGGATGACCTTACTCTACCTTATTTCTAAAGAACTCTAGCCAAGTCTCTGTTGCGATTAAAGCAGTCGAACTGTTCTCAGCGGCCTCTGGTCTCCACCTAAATCTGAACAAATGTGAACTGTTCCCTATCCATGATTGGAACGAGACTTCGGTCTGCAACATCCCAATTAAAGAAAAGGTTACCTATCTAGGGATTACCATCGTGAAAAATGAGGCCATGCGATGTACAGCGAACTTTAACCCAATTATTAACAAAACCCAGGCTAAGCTTAACCAGTGGCTAGGTAGAGATCTTTCTTTAAAAGGACGTACGCTGATAACCAAGGCGGAAGGACTGTCATGTCTTACGTATGCAGCAATCTCTTTGTTTGCGAATGAGAAAATTTGTAAAAATATCAATAAGATGCTTTTCGACTTCTTATGGAGAACCAAGACTCATTATGTGAAAAGGTCTGTTGTTATGAATACCTACAAAACTGGTGCATTGAACTTCCTGGACTTTTCTACCCTCAATAATACGTTTAAAATCATTTGGATCAAACAATTTTTGGGTAATCCCTCTTCTATTTGGAACTTTATACCTAACTATATATTTCTCAACTTGGTGGTCTTAACTTTGTACTTTTATGTGATTACAAGATAGAAAAAATTCCTTTGGCTTTATCCATTTTCCACAAACAAATACTTTTGGCTTGGTCTTTGATATATAAACATAATTTCCCCCCTCATAAATGCTTCATTTGGAATAGCCGTTACATCTTATACAAGAATAGATCATTCTTTCTCCCTAATTGGTTCAAGAATAAAATAATCCTGGTCAATCAGTTAATCAATAATCAAGGTTTTCTTTTAAGTTACTCTGAATTTTTAAATAAATTTAACCTACCTGTCACCTCAAAGGAATTTGTTACAGTCATGGATGCTATTCCTTCTGGAATCTTGACCCTCTTGAAAGGGGTTGACAGAACAACCTCCACACCAAGCCTGGACCCCAAAATGACTGCTATGGGCAAATCCTGTTTTACGTCAACATCAGTCAGAAATAACAACCGTAACATATTTTCGCTGTTTCAAAAAGATATTTCAACAACCCCACCTATTATTACTTACTGGTCTGGTTTTGTTGATAATCTACACTGGGGAAAAATCTGGTCTCTCCCATACAAATACCTCCTGACTAATAAAGTAAGAGAAATCTCTTTTAATTAAAATGATACACAAATACTATCCCACCAAGCATTATCTTCTTAGGTTCAAGAAAGACATCTCTGTTAATTGTTCATTTTGTGTAATGTACCCTGAAACAATGGTTCACTTGTTCTGGCAATGCCCGTATACCAACACATTTTGGAAAGTTGTGTCCAGATTTATTATTGAACACATTGACTCTGACTTTATGCTATACTGGAAAAATGTACTATTTGGGTTCTACG
>NW_017805548.1:3477237-3479737 GCF_001891065.2 Hippocampus comes
AACAAACCTTCATTATAAATTTAATAATCATTCTCGCTAAGTTCCATATCCACAAATCCAGATGGAGTAATTCAAAACCTCTTTTCTTAATTTTTGAAGCATAAACAAAGCAGTACCTGAGTTCTATTATGGATTCCAAAAACAAGAAAGCTGTTAAGACGCTGGCTATATGCTCCTTATTTGAATTTTTTGTTTAAAAATCCCCTGGCTTCCTTTTGTTTAAATGTTTGTAATATGTGCATGTATTAATAACGTGTTCGTTTTGTTTTCTGTTTACTGAGAATTGTATCCTGACTTGTTCAATAAAGATTGAGAAAAAAAAAGAGGGAGAGGGAGACGAATAAGACGAGGAAGACGACGACGAAGAAGAAGAAGAAGAAGAAGAAGAAGAAGAAGAAGAAGAAGAAGAAGAAGAAGAAGAAGAAGAAGAAGAAGACGACGAAGAAGACGAGGACGACGACGGAAGAAGAAGAAGAAGAAGAAGAAGAAGAAGAAGAAGAAGAAGAAGAAGAAGAAGAAGAAGAAGAAGAAGAAGAAGAAGAAGAAGAAGAAGAAGAAGAAGAAGAAGAAGAAGAAGAAGAAGAAGAAGAAGAAGAAGAAGAAGAAGAAGAAGAAGAAGAAGAAGAAGAAGAAGAAGAAGAAGAAGAAGAAGAAGCGGGCGACAAAGAAGAAGTCGACGATGACGAAGAAGAAGACAACAACAACAGTAATAGCTAAAAGGATCTAACGCGTGAGAACATGGGGGTAAGAATATACAAATATTCTGTTTTATTATAGTCTGCAATACATTGGAGCATAATTTGAATTATTGGCAAATTAGGGTTTTACAATTGTGGGGGTGATGTGCCATTTCATTAGTTGATCGTATGCCTGGATAACGATTGCAGCGTGCCGAGATCTTTTGGTCCTAACTGTAATGGCTTCAATTTTGGCTTTCGATTTTACTGCCCGGAGACAGCTGGTATAGGCTCCAGCACCCCCCGCGACCCTGGTGAGGATGAAGCGGTTCGGAAGATGAATTAATGAATGATTTTTATGAATGAATTAGTCTTCCGGTGTGTTGGAACCTATTTCAGATAACTTTGGGCGATATGTAGGTACATCAGACTGGTCGCCAGCCAGTCACATGGCACACGTAGATAAACAACCATTCACACGCACATTCAATTCAATTGGGTCATCATCACCAAACCAGCTCTCCAAATCAGGGGAAGGACGAACGGTGAAAATAGTTCACTAGTAAAAAAAGGTCCTGTCCAGGTTAAAGATATCATTTCCCCACAAAACAATGACAAAACTCAACGTATATTCACAAAAGGTCATGAAAAATGGGGGCGGAAATACAGCGAACATGCTTAATGTACTCTGGTTCAGTCTTTTCTTTTGCTTGCAAAGTATTTTGTAAATGGCGACTGCTAGCGACTAAACTGCGAATGTTTACGTCGGCTTGCCGTGCAAACTCTGCTCGCATTTTCATGCTCTTGACTTAAATCACTTGTGTGCTACTTGTTCAAATGATTCAACGGGTTTCTTTTATTGCCTTGTTTTTGACGACATACCATACACAACAGCTTCCTCCTCCACGTTGCTCTGGAAATACCAATGGGGGGAAGACTTCTCTTGTCAAAATAGCTTTATCTTTGGAAGTGATGGCTGCCTGTCAGCTGTGCGTTTGGCTGTACATTTGGTCAATTTGTTACTATTCTTTTCTGTCTATGGCTTCTTCTTTCATTTATTGGCGAATTCTGTTTATGTCAACTTGCAAACCAATGTTAGAAGCGGGACTCCTATTGGCTAGAGTCACGGAAATTTCCACCACGTGTGATGGAGTCAATGTGCTCACAACTGGTCACTTAATATCACAATTCTCAATCATTTAACCACCCAGCCCGATGTCACATTGGAAGGTAATCAACGAGGTGGGGGGCAGACTAACACTCAGCAAAAATAAATAAATAAATAATAAAAGAGCTTTGTCTGTCTCTGTGGTGCCCGCGGCCCGGTAGAGGACATACAACCGTCTTGTATCACCCCAACTAAACTCGGCTGTGCTGACAGAGTACTGAAGAACAACCACCGCTGTATACAAACAGCTGTTTCTACCACAGTTCTCAAAAAATCTAGAAAAACTATTTGCACACAAACTAGACAATTTGATTGCAAAACATCTTTTCAGTGAAAATTAATATAGTTTCAGAGAGAAAAGGACATTATATCGCTCATTTTAGCTACCATAGCTGACATATATGGGGTAAAACGAGACACCTTGTCTATCTTTAAGCTACAAAAAAAAGAACTACAGTCAAACCTCGGTTTTCGAACATCTCTGTTCTCGACCAAATCGGTTTTCGACCAAAAATTTAGAGTTTTTTTATGTCTCGCATTATGACCGAAAATCGGTTCTCGATCAAACTGAGCGTACTTGAATGGGCCACTCGACTCCTCTCGCCTTCCTTACACGAGGAAGTGACGCTTCCTCAGGTAGACGAGGAAGTGACGC
>NW_017805548.1:3481483-3503782 GCF_001891065.2 Hippocampus comes
AAACCCCAGTGGAACGAATAAAAGACGCCGTGGACAAGACAGTTTTTGTCGTAAAAAATATATTTGGACAAAAAGGGAAACACACAGATTGGCAGAAAAACGTGTCCGTCTGACTTCGAGTGTCGTCTCGGCTATTTTAGCTTAGCTGTTGTCGTGTGTGACGTAGGTTGCGTCGGCGCTCATTGGTTGAAATCAAGACGCGCTTGAGTTCATGTTCGCGCTGACTCACGCACAGCAGCGAGCAGCGGACTATCTACTGCTGAGGCGCGCTTAGCTCGAGTGGCGTCACCATAATAGTAATACCCTCGCCTCGCATTGTCATGGCCTCGCCATATCTCGGAGATTTCGAAATTTCAGCGAGAATGGAAACCACAAAGGGTGCACGTGTGCACACAAAAGGAAGATTAATCATTGAATGTCGAGTATTTGAATAGCGTTTTGTGTAAACTAATTCATGCGTGATCGGCCAGGTGCGTGTGTGTGTGTGTGTGTGTGTGTGTGTATATATATATATATATATACATATAATACTCATTTTGTGCGCCCGCCCGTTCTGACAAAAAAGTTGGAGCGCTTTCATGTTCGTATTTATTTGTTTGATATATTTTCTTGCCCCATGTACCAGTATCTGGGAATTGGGGTATCATGTCGTTTTTTGCCGGCTCAAATTCACTTTACAAAACTTGTACTGGTACCTGGTGCAACACTCGCAGGAGTGTTGGTTTCATATACAGGTATTAGGTTTATGTACCAGGCAGCGATTTTTGCCTCATTATACTCTCTTTTCCTCTTGTGCACCACTTTGTTTCTGTTTTATTGATCAAAGTGGTCAGATTCTGTTGATTAAATGGTGAAAAGGGGCATTCAAAAGTAAATTGATATTACACATTTTAATTTAATTGAGCATTTTTGTCTCATCTGTGCATCTGCACAGGTTTTTACTACCACTGTACGGTGTCTGTTTCGACAACAAACTACACGACTAATCATAACAATTCTATGAAGACTAATAATTGCAGAAACAATGTTTGCATTCTGCACATGAAATATTTACTGGTCCAATGGAGTAAAAAAAATCTCGAGACCCTGGCCCGTGAAGTGGAACACTTGACTTATAGTGGAAACTGATCTAACGCCTCACCAATGTGAGACTATGCGCAAAGCAAGATAGTCTATCTGGTGCAAAATCCATAGTCTTCAACATTGAACACTTTAAGATCACAGTTGATATGAACTGGCAGAAACACAGTAAATGTTCTTATAATAGTGGATGTATTGGCAGTGATAATTTATGCAAACTTGTTCTGAAAACAGGAATTGTTCAGAACATCTTCATAGACCTGGCATTTTTTTTCAGATGTATGTCTCAGCCTGATGCTCTCCAATTTGAAATCCAGTCAGTCATCCTAAAAAAGAATTTTGTACAGATCTTCTTTGAACTGTCACAAATGCAAAAAACATTGGTGACAAAGTTTTTTTTGCAAACATTTCTCCCCCTCTCTCTCGCTGAATGAGTTCATTTTTGCACAATTCCAGATTTCTTGCAGATTGTCTAAATGCAATTTTGATGGGTTCGTCATGTCTTTTGTATTAACTAACACACACACACACACACACACATATACACATATATATATATATATATATATATATATATATATTTTTTTTTCCACCCAACTATGATTTATCTCTCTCTTCAGCGGACTGGTACACGGCGGCGTTATCAAGAGGATGTTATCTCAGATGAAGAGATTGATGGAAGGAGAACGTTTAATTTGGAGGAAAAAGTCCACTGCCAGAGGTTCAACTCTGATCGGATCCTTCGCATGCAAGGAAAAGGTAGAGAAGTACAGTTTGAAGATTGCACCTGTTAGAATTTGAACATTCTACCATATTTTCCACACTAAAAGGCGCACTGGATTATGAGGCGCACCTTCAATGAATGGCCTATTTTGTAATTTTTTTCATATATTGGACGCACCGCACTATAAGACACAATCTACAATGCATCCACTAGATGGAGCTACGATCAAGGAAATACCAACAGAACTGTAGCAATGCCACTCGAGTGAAGCGCGCCTCAGCAGTCCATAGTCCGCTGCTCTTTGCTGTGCGAGCGTGAGCTCGAGCACGTACGCATGTGGTTCAACCAATCAGCACCGACGCAACCATGTCACAGATCAAAGAAGCTTTGAACAAACGACAACAGCTAAGCTTCGCTGTTGAGTGGTGTTGCTACAGAACGATCAGATGTCAGTAAAACTTATCTAATAAAGCAGCGACACAGTTCACTTAACCAACAGCAAATTATAACATTGACTCGTTAACATTGAACTCTCTTGCCACTGCTCTATATCCATGTTCAACTGCGTCAACCGATCACCTTAAGTTTGAACTCTGCGTTGTAAGCATGTCTCTGGCAAGGAGCCATTTTGGGGGTCGACATATTACCGTAATAACCATACACAAAGTGCATCGGGTTTTAAGGCGCGTTGTGAGCTTTTAAGAAAATGGAAGGCTTTTAGGTGTGCCTTTTAGTGCGGAAAATACGGTAATTTTACATGCACATAGTCATCAAGTTAACATAGTCTGCTCTCTCCATTCACATCTCAAATTGTCCCAGTTTATATCCAATGTGTATAATTATAGTGCATGTAAAGTCTGAACACCTCTGATTAATACTAAGTTCTTGTGATATAACATTGTGAGACCATAGAAAAACAAATTTTGTGTTTGTTTCCCTACCATGAATGTGACGTATAACCTGTAAAACTCAATTGGAAAATAGAAGAAGAGAAGTACAGGTAAACATAAACAATTGAAATAATCTTGCACAAGTGTGCATTCCCTCTTATAACCGGAATGTGACGGTATTTGGAATTAACCAATCTCATTCAAATTTAGGTTGAATGGGAGTCATAACTAAGCCCACCACAACTTAAAGTGCCTCTGATGAACCGCCCCCCACTGCGCCCAACATATCTCAGATGTTCTACTCAGCCAGTGGTCGGCAACTTTGATTAAGAGGTGCAGTGTCAGTTACGGACGGGTGCTATTTCTGTATTTAACACATACATAACACACTGAATTATTGGACGCAGGTATGGTAAAAGATGCGCTCTATTAAAAAATACGTTAGCACACATGCACGCTAGCACATGTTTTTAAAAAGGCAGCAGGAGCTAAACTGAGTTGGGTTGTACTTTATTGAAGTATTTAATACTGTACTCTCATTATTTTGCTCATCCACAGATAAATCAGTCCTCATCTGTATCTGAAATGAACAGCCGGAACAATGCAAAACAGGCTCATTAGTCCAAGCAACCACACTCCATTCATAAATTATGGCATAACTCTCCCGATGCCCCTCCCAGTCTTCGTAAAGCTGTGTTCGCCATCTGTCATCCATCGCTCCACACTGCTCACAACTTCACTTTGAACGCTCCGTTTACACTGATTTCCAGCGGTTGGATTTCCTTCGTAAAGCCTCTTTCTCTTAAAAATCACCGTCGGTGGCAGTTTCTGTCCATCAGTCAAAGCTTACTTCTCGTGCCGCATTGTGCGTATCGTTACCATGCTGGTCCGCTTCTTTTCCACGGAGTGGTTCACCGGGATGTCGAAAATGAGTGGCACCTCATCCATGTTGGTGATGTGGTTGGGTTGGATGTGTTTGTCAGCAATCTTTTTACGGCAGTATGAGCGGAAGGTGGCCATCTGTTCCTTGTAGTTCGCCGGTCGTTTCTGTGAACACTGTACTGTGTTGTATTTGTTGGAAGTGATTAAAAATATTATCTGAAATTAGAGGTGTCAAACTATCGCGTTAATTGCGATTAATTAATTATAGAACATTTAGTGCGTTATTTATTTTATCGTGTTAATCTAGATTTTAATCTCTGCCTTTATTATTTCTGTAGGTGGGTTGCCATTTTCTAAGCCCTTTTTATGTGTTGGCTTCCTGTGTTCGAGTTGTTGAGGGTGGGGAAACAACTGTCAGTCACAGCCTGAAGCGGACATTGATTGGCTGCCATTATGTTGGGGCTTGTTTAGCCGAAGCTGATAGGCTCCCATTGGACTTGGGTGGGCTTAGTAAGCAGCGTTGAGGAGTGGAGAGATGAAAATGGAGGAGCATGTGAGAGTTCTCGGGACAATGAATGGAAAATTTACATCATCAATGCAAAGCACCCAGTCATGAGTGCAGCCACGGCTAACATTAGCACCAAAAGCGTTAGCAATATAGCGAGCGAGCCATACATAGCAAAGCTCTTCGGCAAACTAAACTCGAGAACACCCCACGTACGAGGCATAGTTGATGTGTCCTCTGTAGACTACTAGAAGTGATTGATGTTTACTTCAGCGCTTTTAGTTTGTCATGATGAACAGTGTTATTTCTGAAGTGCTAACTTACAGCACTGTGATTTAAGGGTCTGTTTTATTGTTTATTATCTGAAACAAGTTCAGTGTTGACTTCTTGTATTGCTCAGAAAATTGTTCTTACTGTTTTTGATATGTTAACCTAAGCACTTTCTAAGGACCTGATATTCTATTTTATTTTTATTTTGTAATTCTTTGGAGATTTACAAAAACAAACAAAACAGTGATATTCCCCCTCGTAGTCGAAACTAAAGGTTGCAGGTAGGACTTTGACTAGTCTCAAATACATAAGAAAGTAAACAGCTAGGACTGCATCTGTCCAAGTCTGCTGAAAAACAATAAAATACTTTATAATGCCACTTTTTCTTTTATGTTTTGATCTGCCTCAATAATGTAACAAATTTAAAAAGAAAATAGGGGTTTTCTCAGTCATTTTTAGATGAGATTAAAATATAGATTAATTACAGACCCTAATTAATTGCCCTTTTTTTTAATCGCTTGACAGCACTATCTGAAATATATAGCATATAACATTTGTATTTGAAATGTCTGTCTTTTAGATTTAACATATGAACTCATCCAAAGAAGTGGCCTGAGAGACCCAATCATCTTTGAGAAAATTGATGGACTAGGACTCAAGTATGTTTTTTTACCCGCTTTTTTCTTCACTTCTCTCTGCTCCTCTCCCCTACACTTGTAACACTCATAATTTGTTGTATAAAGTGAGCATAGTAACATCTTTTTTTCTTGTTTCATAGGATGCCTGATCCAAACTTCAGTGTTAGTGATGTCAAGATGTTTGTTGGTAAGCCATAACTTCATTCTCGTATCGCAAATGTGTAGTATTAATACCAGGCGTGCCCAGACTTTGCTCTGCCGAGCTGAAATTAAAACCCCGAACAATTGCACAGGTTTCAAACTTAAGGCCCGGGTCCAGATCCAGTCATTTTATGTGGCCCGCAAAAGCAAATCAGGGGTGTCAACTTCCATGATCCTTCTTAAAATCTGTACCAAAATGTCAAATTGCCATGTGGAATAAACATTGTAATTTTGCAATAATTTTGTTACCCTGTTTACACTCACTTAAACAATAAGTGAGCAAACAGCACACAAATAGTTGACTTGAGTGTTTTCAAAACTAGTAATCCTTTTTGTTGTGTCAAAGTAATAATAGGATGAGATGATTGAACATTTATTCGGTTTCACTGTGGTAATGGCCCTCCGAGAGAAGATGTAACTCCCAAGTGGCTCGCGACAAAAATGAGAAAATTATCATTTAAACCCTTAAACTTAGGAGGGCCCACAAAGGGCCCTCCGTCATCTGTCAAAACAAATCGCTGATGCACGTCGTCAGCTGAGTACATTTGTGAACATGTTATACATCTTTTAAAAGCTGAGTTTCTGTAGATTTGAATGGTACCCTACATGTTACAATTGTCGAATTTGAACCGGAACTTGGGGAGACCTCAAGCTTTGATCCTGTAGTGTTTTCAAGTCCTAATCAACATTCTAAATCCATTTTCAATGCAGATTTTGTGAAAAGAAATTAGACGAACATAAGAGTCGCCTTTTTTTTCTGTTTTCGAACATCCATAGTTCAGTGACAGGAGCACTTACACAGATTCTTACTGTATGGGAGAAATATTCATAATAATAACATTTTGAATATTTCAAAAAGAGACCAAAACTATGCTGATACTCCAAATGGTTCAAGAACAGCAACACATTTACTTTGGGCGCACCTTTCCATAGGCGTTTTTTGGCAAAGTTGCCCTCTGTAGTCTTTGCAATTACAAAATCATGCACGATCAAATCGCTGTTATATTGCAAGTGCAATTCATCGTATACCCTAATAATTATAGGGACACTCAGCAATTTTCAGCAGTAAAAAGTTAAAAAGTTCCTTTGTCTATAATACATTTGTTAACTTCATTATTTTTCAAGTAATACTGACACGTTTAAAAATGTAGTTTGCCACTTGCCATTGACTGAAAATATCATCAAGTGCTCAGGGGCCTTGTAACAACTAATCACGGCTCATGTGACGTTCGCAAGCCAAGCTGTGATTGGTGATTAGCACGGTAGGAGGAATATGACACGAGAGAGTCATTTCTATTGACATCACGATACATATCGTCATATCGCCCAGTTCCAATACCAACATTATCTTCTTTGTAGGTATTACTGTTTAACTTTGTTCCACGTGCATTTCATTGCAAAGACTTTTGCTTCAAATGTCGAACGTTGTAATTATTTTGTATTATTCATACATTATATATAAAACGTTATACATGTATTTAATTTTTACTCTATCCCCTAACGCTCATTCTATCTAAGTGCATGATGTTTTACTTGCCAAAGTTGATATTCAGAAACATAAATGTTAATATTTTGTTTTCAAATGTTATTGTTAAATATATTGCTATTTATTACCATAAACACACAATTACTGAAACATTGCATATATATTTCATCTTTTTTTTTTTCAGCAGTTAAGGATTTCTTCCTTTGTGGCGAAAGAAATATTAAATGCAATCTTTGATGCCCATGTAGTATTTTGAAAAGTCAAAATTTTTTTCCCCTGGTGTTGTCTCAGCCTAGCTTTGAAGTTATTTGGATGAGTCCTTTAGGACAATATGCAAAAGTATGACCCCTGCAAATGTGCAAAATTGACCTTAAAAATTCAGGGCACACTTCCTAGTTATTTTAGACTTTGGCTGCAATGGACTTTTTTGTACGCCTCGGGCTGCCACAAACCAGGATTGTTTTTTTTTTTGTTTTTTTTCCCCTGCTTTTCATCGCTTATGATGACTTGAAAATGTCAAATTTTCATCAGACCTTTTGTTTCGGTTCCCCAAATTCTGATGACTTTTTCTCGGGAAAAAAATAAAATTATAATAATAATAATTTGTACAAAAACAATAGGGGCCCCACCGGCATCATTGCTGGTGCCCTAATAATAATTACAATAATTTCTACAAAAAAATTTGTGACCTTGCAGTGGTCACTGCTCAGGCCCTAATAATAAGGACCTTGTCAAAGGCACTGCTCAGGCCTTTGAAATAATTTCAGTTATAATAGGGATCTTGCAGCGGTCACTCCCGGGGCTATACTAATACGAATACAAATTATTTTACTCATCCCAATACTACTACTAATAATTTTGACAAAAACAATTGAGACCTTGCATCATTTGCTGCTCGGGCACTAATAAAGAAAGTATAGGATTTCTTAATCTTTCTGGCATTGTTTTTGGCTGCAAATACTGCTGACACAACATCCTCAATTTTCCTGGAGGTGGTGATCGGGGATAGCATCCTTGCGTGTGTGGTCAGCTTCTTTGGTTTTATATATGGAGCACAATCAGTCCAACTGTGAAAATGTAAAACTAACTGACAAGACAATTCTTTTGAGTAAAATAGTTTTCAATAAGTACTAATTAAACAAAAAAAAAAAAACTTCATTTCCAGGTCAATATATAGTCATTGATTTTTCACTCTCTATTCAGGTAGCAGACGTATGATTGATGTCATGGATGTAAGCACTCAGAAGGGGATAGAGATGTCCATGGCCCAGTGGACACGGTACTATGAGAGTTCTCCATCTCAGCGAGAGAAGCTCTACAATGTCATCAGCCTGGAGTTTAGCCACACAAAGATGGAAAATCTGGTCAAGAGACCTTCCACAGTATGTACATCAATGAATAAATATATGAACTAAAAAAACAAAATGTACATTTAATTTCATTTCTCCATGTTTTCAATAATGTGCTGATCTCATTATCCTCTTCAGACCTTGCCAAGGTGCTTGGCCCTTGACCTGAATACATTTCTTCACTTTATTCTTATAGCTTGGAAATCTTGATGGCTTTTGACCTCGTGGTTGAGCTCTTTCATCTCAGATTCAGAACGCGTGTTCATTCTTATGGATTATCTCCTTTAGCTCCTTGATGCTGTGACCCCAGCTTTATTCTTGGGAAGATAGTGTTCCTTGAGGGGATTTTGTCCTCTTTGCAGAAGTTGATGTCAAAGGAGACTACGTCCATCTGCTCATTGATCTCAATTGAAAGAGAGAAAAGGTTTCTTCAGTCCATGGACGAAGTACGACTAATGATATTACTAATACTGCTGCTAAAAACTAAGGGTATTATTGTACTATTACTACTACCTCTAAGTGCTGATGTTACTATGCAGTACTTCAACTACTAGTAAGTTCTACTACTAGTAAGTACTACTACTGCCACTAAGGACTACTACTACTCCTACTATTATTATTACTAGTACTACTACTACGTTTCCTTGCTACTACTAAACTAAGTAGTACTAGAAAGTTCTACTATTAAGTACTATGACTTTTTAGTTGTAAGTACTACAATTACTGCTAAGTAATATTTCTACGACTAAGTACTATTAGTATTAATTATTATTATTCTTTGGCTTTTGACTCAGCATGATTCAGACTTGATCTTAATTTTACTGTTTTGTGCATTCTACTGTCTTTGTTATGAATTTGTTTTATTTTTTATTGTTGTATATATATTTGCTCCATGTACAGCACTTTGTATGCAGTGGTGGTTGTTTTAAAGTGCTCTATAAATACAGTTGAGTTGTGTTAAATACTCTTAGTTTGACTACTAACTACTACTGCTACAAAATATTACTTAGTACTGCTGTGAATATCATTACTACTGCGAAGTGCTACTCCTAAATACTACTACTAGTACTATGGAGTACTACTACTATCTACTACCACTACTACGACTAAATACTACTACTACAAAGTAGCACAGCTAAGTGACATTACTACTACTAAGTACTGTTACTATTACTACTGAGTACTACTATTCCCGGACTAGACTAGGAATGTCATTTTTTTACGTTTTATGTTATGGATGAAGGTAGTTGAATGAATCCAACTGGAAATTTATTTGAAAAGCCTCAAGACATTGAGTATGCTCTACATCAGGGGTGCCCAACCTTTTTTGTCCCAAGGGCTACTTTTCAAGGAGCTAACCTCCGGAGATCTACCAGTCCAGTGTCAACATCTGAAACACACACACATTAATTAAAACACTAAAAGTCCCAGGGCCAAGCCATTTGGCTTTCCTACATAGAACCAAATATGATCCAAACAGAAAAAAACCAGCTACAAAACTGGTAGATCTCTGTTTGAAAAAAGGAAACCACTTCCCACCTCAGTGGGCTGGCTTTGATCTTCATGTCATTTTGCAATCTCAGAATCTCATCCTCGAGTGGGGCTTTCAAAGTCGAAAAGTGATTTGACTTTGGCGGCAATGTCACCAACGTCAATATTTGTACCAAATGGATAACACATACAGCTGACTACTATAGGCTCGATGGATGCAAAGTCAGTAAAACGCCTCTCAAACTCTGACGAGATGCTCTGAACAATGCTCCTCATAACGTGCACTGTCAAGCTGTGTCACACCTTTCCCTTGATGTTGTAGTTCTGCTTGCATGTGAGGGAAGTTGCACAAGTTACCAAGCCGCAGCCGGTTGGACATCAGGCTTTTAAATATGGTCACTGAACTCATCATGTTGACTACATCTTTACCCTTACCCTGCAGCTCTAAATTCAATTCATTGAACTGGCCAGTGAGATCAGTGAGGAAAGATAAATCTAAAAGCCACTGTTTTGTCCCGCCTACAAATCCCATGAAAGCATTAAAAATATCCTCACCCCTGGTGTGTACTTTTAATGGCAAAATGGTGAGTCGCTCTTCATTGGTAATTCAGTGGTGGAAAATGGTAGTTCTTGTATCGTTTCCTCTCAGCCAGGGGTGGCCAACCAGTAAGAGACAAAGAGCAATTTTTTTTTACTGTGTTTCTGCAAAGAGCCACATACACATGGGCATTCCATCCTCGCACGCGCAAGCATGCACACACACGCATGCACATACACTCACTCGCACGCACACGCACTCCTGCGTCTTCTCCCCCCACCCCTCCATTTCCTCCTCCCACCCCTTGCCGTCGACTTGGGACCAGTCCGCTGGTCAAGTGCAATTGACGTATTGGGCACCCCTGCCTTGACATCAGAGGTAATTCGCTGACTAGCTTAGCGTTTAGCGCGGTTGTTTGCGCATGAGTGGTGATTCACTCATCTGATTGGTTGCCCTCTGTGTCAATCAAGTAACGGACGGGATTGATGATAGGCTGACGTAGTACGTCCTGTGTATTTAGCGCCGTTGTTTGAATGGCGTTGCCACCGCCGAGGCATTTTCAACGCTTGTCGTGTGAAAGCCCGGGAGCCGCATTGAACCAGCCAAAGAACCGCTGTAATCGCTAGCTGCTCGCTACTGTTAACAGCTGTTAACTTCCAGCAGCGTTTCCAACTCATCGGTAAGGAAAGTAGCTATTGGCTGTCCTAAACATCACCCAATGATGTCATCAGTGTATGTGATTTACTTGGGGGGGATGTTCTCTTTCTTACCTTTTTTTTGTAATTTTTATTTGTTGATGTTTTTTAAATTTATTTCAGACAAAGAAAAGTTATACATTTACATCCAGCCCAAATTGTGATACCTGGCGCGATCAGCCAGCAGTGGCTTCATTTGGGGGTGGGGCCACAACAGCTCCCGGCGCTGCTCATGAGAACAACGTGCTTTCACCACACAGACTCCAAAAGTCTCCAATAACACCAGAAAAAGTCGCTAGATTGTTACTAGTCACTTTTTTGAAAAAAAAGAGTCGCTCAAGAGGATCTGAATACTCACTAAATATAGTGTCAAAGTCGCTAAGTTTGGCGACACTGACTTCCTGTCATGTCATTAAAAAAAAAAAAAAGACTTTTTTCTTTTCTTTTTTCCAACACACCTCGCGGTCGCCTTGGGGTCAGTCCACGGAACAGTTGACCGCACCCCTGGGCTCCAGGAAATAAATGTCTTCTTTAGTGTGAAAACACTACTATTGAGTCTAAATATGCATACATCAGGCCTGACAACAGCAACAGTATTTAATGAGGTTCTTGTGCAATTCTTAAAAAATGGCTCAACAATGCCCCCTACAAAATTTTACCAGCGCTGGTTGTATGTGACACCAAGAATGATGAAATTTTTGAGGTATGTACATGTAACAGTCCAAGCCCTACAAAAAAGGCTCTGGAGCCACACAGGAAATTGTGAAGTTTCTTTCACATTTGGACCCATTTTTGGCCTTTAATAAAAGTCACATTTTTTTTTAAACTCCACCTCGGGATTTAATATGATTGTCTTGATACTGTGGCTGTTTCATGCTAAGATGTTCAAGACTAACAGGAAAAGCAGTTTTTTATTTTGACGAATGCTGTTACCATGGCGACGCACTGTTTGCCTGAAAGATGACAGATTTTGATGGTCTTAACATTTGGGAAAACAAACTTTCAACACGCATCACACCGAGAAAAGTAGTCAATATTAAATTAGTTCATTGTGCAGTTTAAAAAAAAAAAAGTTACATTCTGCCACTATCCCAACATGCCAATACCCTCCAATGTGGCCAGTGCTGTGGGGGCCCTTTATCTGCTCACAGACCTAATTTATTTTGTTTTTCTCTTGCGTAATAAAAACTTGAGCTTTACATCTGTCAGAAACCATTCGTTCAGTGACAGATGAGAGTTGCCTCTCATTTTTTTATTATTATTGTTTTTATCCAAGATGGCGCCCGATTGGGCAGCCGTCGGCAAGTGCTCTTCACGAGCCTTGCTTTTTTTGTTGATTTTGTCTTTTGTTTTGTCACATGGTGTTTGTTGTTTCATCGTGTGGACCTGATGTGGACTGTTTTCAGCGTATTTTCGCCACGACATTCGTCAAAGGAGAAGAATCTGTGCTTGGTGGTTGTGCCTTCTCGGCAGCACGCCTGTACCAGCACTGATTTCGATTGGGAGGAATGTCGGCCGCATTTGACTGTCGGTGTTGGACAGCCCCGGGGTGATTGTGTTTTTTGCGCCTGTAATGGGCAGCATTTTTCACAACCCCATTTTGTTGAGTGAAGATGTCGGCGCTGTTGGACAGTCTGCGTTGGTGCGGCTGGATGGATGGCTGCTGAAGTTGAGGATGAGGAGAGAGGAGCGTTGGCGCAGATGTGTATTTAGAACTGAGAGTCACCACTTTGGAATTGAAATGGATTTACATGGGACAGGAGAAGTGAACCAATCTCTTTTTTTCGTCAATGGATGCTACAGCTTCTTGTTGACTTTGAAACTTAAGCTTGTAGCCGACGTGCACATTTTGAGCATGACGTCTCTGATCCACTGGTGAAAGGACATTTTGATTCTCTCCTCTTTCATCTCAAACTGCTTTAAACAACAAAGCGTATGAGGGGAAAAGTGGTTAAGATGGCACGACTGTCTGTGTTTTATGTTGTGTTGTGTTTATTATTTTACTTTATCTTAACTGTTTTGTTCAGCACTTTTTTACAGCTGCAGCTGTTGTGAAAGCACGATATAAACCAGGATGTATTGTATTGTTTTGTATTTCATTTACTTTGATTAGAATTTATATAATTTATTGTTTCATGGAAGTACACTTGTAACGCAATTCGATTTTTTTCCCTCTTTTGTAGCTTGATCTTATAGACTGGGTTGACAACATGTGGCCCCGTCACCTGAAAGAAAGACAAAGGGACTCAACCAACTCAATCAGTGATATGCAGTATCCCAAAGTACAAAAGTAACGGCTCCCTTGTTTATCTATTCATGACATGAATGTTTCCATTCTGAAAAATGTATGTATGGTATTCTTTCACAGGTACTGTCTGATGAGTGTGGAGGGATGCTATACAGACTTTCACATTGACTTTGGAGGAACATCCGTGTGGTACCATGTTCTAAGAGGGAGCAAGGTACGTCAGTAATGACAATACAATTAATTTGTCAGCCTCTGCTTTGAGAGTTATAGTGGTGATTAGTCCCGAAGATATTGACAGAGCATAGAACACTCTTTTTCTTACCAGTAAAATTCTCCCTTTAGCTCTCAACCAATTAGTTCACTGAAAGGCCCATTATTGCATCCCATGAACATTTAAGTCATGTATCTGTACATGATGTTGTCAGGTATTCTGGTTGATCCCTCCCACCGCTCAGAACTTAGAGTTATATGAACACTGGGTGCTGTCGGGAAAACAATCGGATATTTTTCTTGGGGATCGTGCTTCTGACTGCCAGAGGATTGAACTTCGACAAGGATGCACCTTTATCATACCATCAGGTAAATATAACCACAGATATGAATAAATCTTATGTTTGCAAAAATTTATATCTGCTTTTTGATAGGTTGGATTCATGCAGTCTACACCCCTGTGGATTCTATTGTCTTTGGTGGAAACTTCCTTCACAGCTTTAACATTCCTATGCAACTTAACATTTGCAATATAGAGGACCGCACACGGGTAGGAGTGCTGTGAAAAACTGACATGAAGAAATATGTTCAGCATTGTGCAATTAACTTCTGCTACTTTCACAGGTTCCAGTGAAGTTCCGTCACCCATTTTTTTACGAGATGTGCTGGTATGTGTTGGAGCGCTATAGCTACAGTCTGACCAAGACTTCTTACCTCACACCAGAGTTCCAGAAATTGTCTCTGGACATTGGTATGAACCCAAAGACAAAACATTTGCTTTATGGTAGATATCCAGCAACAAATAACTTTTTTTTCCTCTTCTCTAATTTAAATATACTCTCTGGCACAGATCCAGCATTTGAGAATATGGCGGAAGAAGATAAGAGTGTCAGTGAAGATGATGTTTTAGAACAGCTGTTGGACAAACCAGCGAATGTTAATTTGACTCCGTTGGAGCTAGAAGGGCTTTGGAACTTGGTGGGCAAACTTGAGTCACTCCCATCCAACAAGAAGTGTGTCCCACCAGGCATACACAATTCCCCTGCACTCATCACACACATTAAGGTAACAGTGTGAGAGATAAATGATGGCATCTGAAATTATTACAGCTGTGACTATTTCTAGTGTGGAATCCATACACTTTTTTTTTAATTTGACCTCCTTTGTAAAATATTGCTTTAGCCTACAGTAACCTAAAAGCTACAATCTGTTCTACAACACTTCCCATTGAGATGAATTAAATCTGAAATAATTTGTTCCAGAGTGAAAATTATTGCATCATAAATCCTGACTACAGGCAGAGCTCAAGGTGAATTAAAAAGAATAAAATAATGTTAACCTGCTTAAGTGTATTCCTAAAATATCACAGCACTCATTAAATACACTTGAGCCTCAGCGCGGGAGAGTGAGTCGACATGTTCCGACAGGTAGGGAGGAGTGGTGCATCGGGTCGACTGCACCACCAATTATGGCAATGTTTGCAACCCACCAATAATAGCTCACCAGATGCCTCCGCATAACCGCACTACTAATTTATAGCAAAAAAAACAAAGATATCAGTTGGAGAGGTTAGGTTGGAAAGTATAGGTGTAGTCCAATTGGAGTGTACCTTGTCCACCCCCGAGTGTCGGTCCAAACACAATGAAAGAGCAAAGATGTGGTTTGGCAGCTTGAATCCCATTGGAGACACAACAAGGGAACAGTACACGTGTCACAATATGTGCGGGTACAGACATACAGGCGAACAGGCACAAGTTGCAGTGATACAAGGCTGTGTGTGTGTGTGTGTGTGTGTGTGTGTGTGTGTGTGTGTGTGTGTGCGTGTGCGCGGTTTGTGGGTCATGTACACACCAGACTACTGCAGCACTGAACACATCCAATAATGGCGGTGAAGCAGTCCAGACTGCCGAATAACTACTGCGCAACAGGTCGTGACGAGTTGTCCAAAATGCATTGCACATTTCATGTAAGGGGCAAATAACGTACCTATACTCTTCATATATACAGGGTGATTAAAAAAGAACGACTCTATTTCATGATCAAATATTCTATGAAGGAAAAATAGGAAAACATAACACTTATAATAAAAGTATTCTACTAACAGTCAAGTTTTATTTCACATGTAACAAGTGCTCAATATGGCTTCTCCTTGCAGCACGAACAACATCAATTCGATATGAGAAGTTAAGGCACATAAGGATCAATTGAAATGATCGCTGTTGTTATTCTGTGTTTTACGTTTTCCAGGTCAGTTGGTAATGATGGAACAAAGACTTTATCTTTTACAAACCCCCAGAGGAAAAAAAATCACATACTGTGAGGTCAGGAGATCTAGGAAGCCAACGACAAAGCAATGTCCTGCGCCCCTGTCCGACCAATCCATTGCTGAGAAAGTGTTTCATTTAAAAATGCTCTAATTAGCTCCAGTGGGGAGGCGCCCCATCTTGAAAAGTGAATCCATTTGCCAGACGCATGAGTCTGTCAGTGTCACACGACAATTATAGAAAACTGGAAAATCTGATCTTTCAAACACCCACTCCCTCATTCTTATTCATACATTTACTTGCGAAATATTTGATCATGAAATAGGGTCATTCTTTTTTAATCACCCTGTACAGTATAATAACAATCAACATCAACATTTAGAACCTTTTTAACAGCCGCCCCCCCCCCAAATGTACAAAGTACATTTGCTCCTAAAAAAAGGTGTCCGAGTCTCCAATGATTTAGGGCTGGCTGGTCTTGATAGTAGTGATGTCCTTCTCACCAGCAGAGAGAACTGGAAGAGCAACCAACCTGGCCACCGGTCTGGTGTAGTTACGATCACTGATCTGCACACCTGCAAAGTGAGCGTGCTCATTAGTGTTGGGATTTAACGTTGGTGCCACTGGCCATGGGCCACATAGCTCTTGGAAGCTGTGGGTCCACAAGCATCACAATGGCGCTCTCTGTGATACTGGCTCTAGATGAATGCCATTACTGGCATGTCTGCAGGCTCGGCAGATAGTTCTGAAGGAAGCTGGGCCAGAAATGAGAGTGCCTCCAGTGATGGCGGCCAGTCTCTGGATACACAATCTCGGGTAAGGATCCATCCTGCCGCCCGATCAGCAGGACATTGGGTATCGCGGGATCAAGGTCCTTGAGGCTGGATGAGACATAACCCAGCGTTTTGGAATTGAGGATTCCTTCCACTTCAAGCAGCACAGTCCTTAGTACTTCCCATGGGGCTCCCACTGTGGTGTACAAAGCCGCCTTAACTGAACGTATTTACAACTCCCACACTCCTCCAAAGTGGGGTGCTGCAGGCAGGTTGAAATGAAAATGGATCTTCTGCTTGGCGCAAGCTGTTGCTGTAGCTCTAGGGACAGGGCGGTAAATGCCTGTCAAGCTCCCTTTCTCTTCCTTGGAAGCTGGTTCCCTAGTTCGAATACAGCTCGGATGGTGTCCCTCAGCAAGCAACGAACCTCCTGAGAGCCATCAGGAATGAGTCACTGTCTATTGTGTTCAGAAGATGTAAGTTTACACCTCTGGTGGTGAGACATTTAAAATAACCCACCTCTCACTTGGAATGACTCGAAACAGTCCATCCCAGGATGACGCAGACAACTAGTCTTGGATGAGGAGTCTAGTAGAAGACTGTGACTGTAGTGACACAACAGCAGGCAGACTTCTTCAGATCACAGGAGGCGTCATCCTAATCAACATCGGCCTAACTGGCAAATCTTCTTGGGGTTGCGTCCACCTGTTTGGCTTCACAAGGTTATGCAGTCTCTTGCCCCTTGTGATATTGTCCGCAGGGTTCCTATCTGAGTCTACGTAGCGCCAGGCATCAGGGCTGGTGAGTTCTTGTATCTCTGCCACTCTGGTGCCCACAAAGCGGCAGGACTCTGACTGCAGCCACGTTAGAACCGTTGTTGAGTCTGTCCACAGGATGGACTGAAAAATCTTCAGCCTAACATGAGCTCCTTCTTAATGAGGTTAGCCAGTTGGGCTCCAGTGACGGGTCCACACATCTCCAATCTGGGCATGGAGGGGAGACGCTTGGGTGCAACTCTTGAGCGGGTGAGAAGGAAGAACAGGTGGACTCAACTTTGCTTGTCGCTTGTCCTCAGATACGCCACTGATAAGCATACGAGAACATGTGAACATCATGGGTGAGAATGATGCAGGCAGTATGCTCATGGTAGCTGTTACATGCTTAAAGGAGGTCTTGGGGTAGAAAAAGATCATCCCAATCTCTGTTAAATATTTTTGGCTACATGGCGTATAATGTATTTTTGGAGGGCGTGGGGGGGGGGCACATCTATCCACACAGGTTCAAATCATCAAACCCATTTTACTATCACTCAGAGACAACCTAATGAAATTCAGCATGCATTTTTCAAATGACAATTCAATTTCTGAAGCCACAAATAAAAAAAATTCAAAACTTTCTGACCCTCTGTGAAAAAGTACCCCCCCCCACCCCTTGTTGAATCACAAAATAACCGCGACTAACCACAGTTTTGGGAAAGGTGAGTTCAATTTCACAGGCAACACCCTAGCACCACATTTGTTGAATCAAAAAATCACATCAATAGAATCTGTCAGACAAAGTGAAGGAGACTACAAGATCTCAAGAAACAAACGCATCATGTCGCCATTCAAAGAAATTTGAGAAGAAATTAGAAGAAAAAGGTTATAGATATCTATCAGTCTGGAAAAGGTTCCAAAGCCATTTCCAAGATTATCCATTATTCACAAATGGAGAACACGTGCAACAGTGGCAAACATTCCCAGGCCTGGTCGACCAGCTAATATTACTCCAAGAGTGTGAGTACGACTCAACCAGGAGGTTGCAAAAGAACCTAGAACAACATCCAAAGAACTCCAGACCTTGCTGACCTCGGTTTGGATCAGTGTTCACCACTCTACCATAAGAAAGACACCAGACAAAAAATTCATGGGAGAGTTCCCAGGTGAAAAACATTGCTGTCCAAAAAGAACACAAAGGCTCATCTCACATTTTGCAAAAGACATCTTGATGATCCTCAAGACTTTTGGAAAATTATTCTGTGGAATGATGAGTCAAAAATTAAACTTTTTAGAAAATGTGTGGCCCGTTACATCTGGCGTTAAAATGGCACAGAATTTGATAAAAAGAACATTTTGCCAACAGTAAAGTATGGTGGTAGCAGTGTGATGGTCTGGAGCTGTTTTGCTACCTCAGGATTAGGGCAACTTGCTGTGATTGATGGAACAATGAATTCTGTTGTGTACCAGAAAATCCTGAAGAACATACGGCCATCAGTTCATGCCCTCAAAACCAAGCGCTCTTGGATTAGGCCAATGATCCAAAACACACCAGCAAGTCCACCTTTGAATGGCTCAAAAAACAAAAACCGAAATTAAGGTTTTGGAGTGGCCAGGTCAAAGTCCAGACTTAAATCCAATTCAGAGGCTCTGGTGTGACCTTAAATGGGCAGTTCATGCTGGAAAACCCTCCAATATGGCCGAATAGAAACAATTCTGCAAGGAAGAGTGGGACAAAATTCCCCCAGAGTGATGTGAAACACTCATCGCCAATTATTGTAAATGCTTGATTTCAGTTATTGCTGCCAAGCGTGGCTCAACCCGTTATTATGTTCAGCTGGCAATTACTTTTTCACAAAGGGTCAGACAGGTTTGGATTTTTTATTTTTTTTATTTTTAGTGCCTGAATAAATTGATATTAAAATTGGTTTGAAGATTTGAAACCTTTGTGTGTGATTGATATGCAACAACAGAAATCAGGAGGGGGGCAAATACTTTGTCACGGCACTGTACCTCTGCCACTCTGTGAAGTGCAGGTCCGCCTCCTGGAGGACAACATCCCGGACCATAATGTTGGAGCGGCTAGGTTGGACACTATGGGTGTAGTTAAACTGGAGTATGCTCTGCCCTTTGTTGGACAGAACACAATGAAATGATTTAGCTTTAATCCCATTGCAGATGCAAGCAGGGAACAGCACAGCTGTCGCAGTATCTGCTGGTATGGGTGTACAGGCAAATAGGCACAAGTTGCAGTGATACAAGGATGTGTGCGTGTGCATGTGTGTGTGTGTGTGTGTGTGTGTGTGTGTGTGTGTGTGTGTGTGTGTGTGTGTGTGTGTGTGTGTGTGTGGTTTATGGTTTAGAGGTGGCGTACTAGACCAGACTCCCAATAACTGCTGTGCAACAGGAATTGATCAGTTACCCAAATTATTCGTTTCAAGTAATTTGTTCCTTTGTTCCTTTATAAGGAATTGACTCCACGACATTCAGGTTACATATTTTCCCCAGCTTGTTTGCTTGGAATTTGGAGGCACAAGTTGACAGCACGATAACATCTGCTCAAAATGCTTTTCATGCTTCTTGTTCTAACAATATTCACTGTCTTGCAGGCACTCCTAAAGGAGCATGCTAATGATGATCCCAAAAAATCCTACACCGGAAAACCAATTGTTAAGTGGTCAAAGAGGGTAGGTATCACCCACACATAAACTAATGCTCTTAGTGTCGTCGTTTGTGATTGTTAATTTTGGGTGAACTTGAATGAACGGATCACTTCCTAAAGTCTTTCCATGAGTGATTTGCCAAGTAACCACTCACCGAAATACCACCGGTTTGGTCCTCACTGGAATCAGTTTTTTCCATCAGTAGCTCCCCAAACATACTGTACTGTGCATAACATTGATGGGCACTGCTTCCACCTCCTGAGATGCCCGATGATGAAAAAGAATTTCTCACAGCTGTCCATAAGTAATTCTCCATGGCTTCATCAAACTCATATACCTCAATTTTTGCCTCAGCAACCTTACGCTTGGTCAGCTGGGACCCATCGGCTGCCTCCGGAGTCTTACAGACTTAAAAGGCCCGATAGGATTCCTTCTTCAGCTTGACAGCATGCCCTCACCGCTGTTGTCCACCAACAGGTTCGGAGATTGCTGCCACAATAGGCACCGACAACCTTACGACAGCAATTGAGCCCTCTGGGACGAGCTCAAAATTTTGCTGGAGATTGGAATTCCTTCGAACAGACATTCCCAGCAGACCCATGTAACATGTTTGGGTCTGTCAGGTCAAACCGTCATCTACCCCCACATTCAACCTAGAATGAAGACAAAGGATCTAATGCTTTCTTTTTCAATCTATAAGATAAGATAAGAAAACCTTTATTAGTCTCGCAATGGAGAAATTTCCAATTCACAGCAGCAAAGTTATGAAAGGAAGACGTAGAACAAAATAATAGGAGCTGCTGGAAAGAAACAAAATAACACAACACATTAGACACAGACAGTCATTCAATCTTAATCACTTTGTTGTTTGAAGCAGTTATAGATGAAAGAGGAGAGGATCAAAGAGTCCTTTCACCAGTGGATCAGAGACGTCATGCTGAAAATGTGCACACGTCTGCTACAAGCTAAGTTTTGAAAGCAAACACGAAGCTGTAGCGTCCATTGACGAAAAGAGATTGGCTCACATCTCCTGTCCCACGTAATCCGCTTCAATTCCAAGGCGCGACTCCCAGTTGCACATACGCATCTGCGCTCTGCGCTGACGCTCCTTTCTTCTCATCGTCGGCTCCACAAGCCGTCCATCCATCCAGCCACAGACCGTCCAACAGCACCGACACCTCCGGTGAACAAAGCGGGGCTGTGAAATATGTTGCCCATTACAGGCGCAAAAAAACACAAACGCCCCGAAGCTGTCCAGCAATGACAGTTAAATGGCGCCGACATTCTTCCCAATCAAAATCTGTGCTGGTACAGGAGTGCTGCTGAGAAGGCGCAACCACCAAGCACAGAGTCTCCTCTTTGATGAATGTTGTGGCCAAATTCAGGGAAATATGTTAACTTTCCTGAACAACTGTTGTATTTCCAGGCCGGTCTGGGCATAGCGGCATGGTTTAATCATTTTTGCCAGTTCACTAAGAAACTTTCAGTCAGCCATGCATGCCATTTAGTTTTTGATAGTAAAAGAGTGGTTGCTACTCAATTACAATAAGGGACCTCTCAGCAGTATCCAGGCATTAATGTGTATTTACACACTGGTAGCATCCAAAACGGCAATTTGTACTCTCTGTCACTGTTAGTTGCTCCATAGCAACATTTCATTAGTGATTTCTGCATTTACGTAACATATAAGCCAAAAAAACCTAATTATGAAGTTTTTTTTTTTTTTTTTTTTTAACTAATCACTCAATTTATCTGTCTTTCTTCAGTCCTTGAACCATCAGCCTCTTCAACCACCACCAGCCCTTAATCCTAAATTTGTTGCCACTCCTGTCATGCCGCGACCACAGAAGCCTGCGTCTTCCATGTCTGTCTTGAGAAGGCGCAGGGTCAGGTAATGGATTAATGTGAACACTGTTGCAGGCCTTTTTATTTGCAGGGAACGCAGTCAACCATTGTGATAATCAACTAGCGATTTACGGGCGACTCTGTGATTGTTTGGCAACCAGTCAGGGTGTTCTCCAACTCGCTCCCAAAGTCAGCTGAGATTGGCTCCGGCACATCTTTGACTCTTGTGAACATAATCACTACAGACAATGGATTTGTGGATTGATAATCAACAAGAAAATTTCTCACAGAAATTTTGAATTGGCCGACTGACTGTGGAAAGTCAGAAACCTACAGTTGTGAAGGATTTATTGTGAGTTGATCTTGCCTTGGTCACGGTACAATTTTTATATATATTTTTTTTTATAATGCCCTATTTTTGGGTTTGCAGAATAATTTGTGTTGCATAGCAAGCTGCCCCTTGACAGCTATTTTTATTGGTCAGAAAATGCCTCTGATTTTGAAAGAGCCCTTTTCTCATTGTTAAAAATATATATTCAACGTGAGCGCTGCTCCTATTGGTTAGTTCTCTCTAATTATATATATATAATTTTTATATATATTTTTTTTTATAATGCCCTATTTTTGGGTTTGCAGAATAATTTGTGTTGCATAGCAAGCTGCCCCTTGACAGCTATTTTTATTGGTCAGAAAATGCCTCTGATTTTGAAAGAGCCCTTTTCTCATTGTTAAAAATATATATTCAACGTGAGCGCTGCTCCTATTGGTTAGTTCTCTCTAATTATATATATA
>NW_017805548.1:3507150-3512602 GCF_001891065.2 Hippocampus comes
TATATATATAAACTGATCAGATGAACGATGCATGAATGTATATATATATATATATATAAACTGATCAGATGAACGATGCATGAATGTATAATGAAAAAAAGAACAAATTATTTACTTAGAATTACAGGTATTATCTTAAATGGAATAAAATACGGTAATTGTGTGCGTGGACGCATCCGTGCATGCGTGGGCATGCAAAATATTTTTCATGTGCTTTGTTTTCATGTTCCACAAGATTGTCTTGTTGACATAGCAAAACAGCACATTTAAAGAAATATATTTTCCAAAGACAGTCTGTGATTCAGTTTGTTTCAGCATTCAATCTTATTCTGTCTTTGTGCAGGTGTAAGCGCTGCGAAGCATGTATGAGAACTGAATGTGGAGAATGTAATTTCTGTCGAGACATGAAGAAGTTTGGAGGACCTGGAAAGCTAAAGCAAACCTGTGTGCTGCGCCAGTGTCTCTCAGTAAGTTGTTTTTTTGGGGGGTGGGGGGGCGGTCATTACAAAATTAGATTTTGGATTTTATTGAAGAATTCAATAAACTAAAGCTTATCTTTTTGGAAAATTATTATTAAATAGTAATATTAAATAGTGTATTATACACTCTGCAAAATCACCAACACACCATGAAATAACCCATTTTTGTATTCCTCCTGTCATTAATTTGTGACTGGTACATGTTGAGGTTAGCATTAAATTACTTGCCATTTTTCTAACTTGTTGTCATAAGGTCAACAGAAATAACTAGACATAGAAACTACAGTAGAAGCCCTGGTTCTAACATGGTATGTTTCAGGATGTTGGGTAATCTCAATGTGTTTCTTACAAAACCGCCTTTAGGAAATAGTTTAGATGGAAACAATTCATTGCATTATCAAATGGTTTGTTGTGTGGCGAGAGTCACGTCCATTTTTTCCCCCCACATATAAAATAAAATTTAAAAAATCCCATTAGCTAAGTATATTTTAAAAACCGTTGAAACAAAAGCAAGTAGCACAGAATGGAAAACTCACACTAGGTAACATACACTATATTATAAGTATTTCACATTTCTTTAATTCTGAAAAGAAAGGAGGTTGGTGGAAGGCAGTCACGGAATCATCGGTGATGAATATCCTGAAACATGTTGCCGAGCCAGTGTACGCCTCTTGAAAATCCATTACAAAATTCACAGAAGCATTATCAAAAATTTGTCACGAAGCCTTACTGAAAGAGTAGAAGCTGTTAGAGCTTCAATGGGTGTATCAACATCATATTGAACCTTATGAACCAAGTTAAATGACATGTCATTCAAGAATGTGAGGGTAAGTGGTTGTCTGTTTTTGCTCTGGAAGTGGCTGGCAAACACCTGGGTACCCCACCTCTCGCCCACTGATGACTGGGATAGGCTCCAGTGTGCCTGCAAACCTTTTGACGATAAGTAGTTCAAAGATTTGATTAAATGAATTAAAAGTTGTATTTAAAGCGCCACTTTATTCAATGCTTTTTTTTTTGTAGTAAATAATATTGCCGTCATTTGCTTTTTCTTTTCATTGAAGGGGTAAAATTCGATTCAATGAGAAAATTTGGGGTTTGCGGTGAAGAGGGGCGGGGGGGGCATTTTTATTTCAAGTCAAGTCAGATTTTTCATATAGCCGTTAATCATAAATAGTGTCAAATGGCTTCAAATGCCTACAGTTGACAAATATTATTGACATCCCCTGAGCTCAACCCCCAGGAGGGCAAGGAAAAACTAAAAAATGAGAAACCATGAGAAGGTGTTTATATTTCAAACAAAAATAAGTCAAAGTTTTAACATCTCAGTTTTTTTAATCCGATCACCAATAAGAGATCAATTTCAAATTTGGTTAACTTCATGGAAGTATTTATTTATTTAAAATTTTCTGTAAAGTTAAAAAGCAATGCTGCTATGCATGGGAACTGTGCACTTTTTGTTTTTGTATGTACTTAAAACAAAGATAAGTGAAAGTTTCAACATCTTTGTTCGAACATTTTGGAAAACTTTATTTACTGTCGAAAACTTGAGGGAGCTATTTGTTTGTTCACGTTTTCAAATATGCTGATGAACCTGAGGGCTCCCTATACTTTTTGTTTGAATTTTAAAATAAAGATCTATTGTAAGATAAAAAGAAAAAAACCTTTAACATATTGCAAATCCTAAAAGTTGCTTTATAAATATGTACTTAAAGTGTTGGAGTATGCCTTTTTTAAAAATATGGTGATCCAATAGTTTCCCCTTTAATGCAAAAACTGGTGCCAAATAACGGATATCGGCCTCCTTTGCTACAAATCAGAAATGGTCTGTCTCTGTTCAAAGCCATAGTTTTGTAAAATATAACATGGTCGAATATGGTGGTTTCATTTAGTGATGTGGATATTTTCTTTTCCCTTTTCCAGCCAGGACTTCCACTGTCTGCTGTTTGTGAAATTTGCAAGGAGCCTAACCAAGATGAAACTGGAGATCACTTCTTCACTCTGATGGAATGTTCAAACTGTGCACAGATAGTCCACCCATCTTGCCTCACGGTACAATATATACATATTTTTTAACAATTATTTCATGGTAAATGTTATTTAAGTGTCACTGATATTTTCGTGGTTCAAATGGCTTTATTTAAACCATCCAACGTGATAAATTTCGTGTGAGAGAATTGATGTATGCGCGAAGTTTCATGAGCGTTTGTGAAAAATCACAAACTTTGTGTTTCATCATGAAGGCCTAAACACTCATTTGAGGAAATATGATGTGGATCTCGGTCAACTCCCAAGGGGGGGAAAAAAAAAGTCAAATATTCAAATGTGCATTTCTTTCAGCCAGGATGTGGCACTACCACGACCATGAACAGGGTTTTTCTTGGCTCAAATTGAGGCAGAGGGTGGTACCATCCTGACCACGCAATGACATGCATGTGTTCTGTAAATTCAATGGACTCACTTTCTTTTACAGGAAACATACTTTAAGTTAAGAATTCGAATAAGAATATGACTTTTATCACGTTTCAAGCATTCGTTCATTTCAACTTGCATTGGAGAATGATGGACTCATACAGTAGGTTGTGTAGTGAGGCCATTTTTGTTTGAGAGAGACAGATTGTTTCGAAGCAGCCTTGTCCACCTGAGCTGCAACAGCACTCTACAGTGGCTGCTGTAAAAAAAATAAACAAATAAATAAACATTTCTTCAATTATCGATCTAAACTATATTTTAGTTTTTGTAACGTTATTAATTGAGTGTTTTTAAGTACTACCGTATTTAATATACTTCTTCTCTTCTGCTGCTTTGTGAATAGCCATCATCTCATGTCTTTTTAATTTGTTCAGCCTGTAGTTGGTTGATGGCTGTCTCACAAGGGAGGTAGCGATTGCCGGCTGTGTTTGGGCGCAGTGCTTTTGGCAAAAATAACAGTCCATGCCTTCATCAGTATGCCTGAGCCAAGTAAATTCATTTAGCCACTATTTGTCGAAGCCACTGGCTCATGTGTTTTTAAGACGATATTGAAACTGCAATTAAAAAAAAAAGTTTCAATCGCGTACACGTTGACTTTGCATTGTTATGCTCCCAGTCGGAAATCGATTTATGTTGACTCGTCCTGTCCTGCATTCTGACCCTTGCTGTCAGTGTTTCAGACCAAATTTCCACATTTTGTTACCACCATGAATTATTACATTTTAACTGTCTGTTGTGTTGATTTCTTTGCTCTACTTCACCTGAATTTGGCTTTCCTCCTTGCGAGGTCGCTTTAAAAATATGGGAAAAAAAAAAGGCTGATTTTCCCTGCAATGCTAAAAATCATAAACATTACATTGGCACGAAGGAAACATTTATTTTTAAAAAAAACACAATATGCTTGAATGCAAAAAAAAAAAAAAGCAATATTTGCGTGTTTTTGTACCATTCCCAAGGGAAAATTAGGACGCCAATATCACCAACTAACGAGGGAAAAAAAACCCCACAATCTGTTTCTTCTTCGCTTGTTGCTTCAGGTCTTTTCTGTGCAGTACTGTTGATATAGCACCTAACCCAGCCGCTGGGGGGCAGTGCCCTCCCCTGGGGGTGCACTGTTCCCCAGTGCCGGTCCCAAGCCCGGAGAAATGGGGAGGGTTGCGTCAGGAATGGCATCCGGCGTAAAACTTTTGCCAAGACGACCATGCGAGTTGGTAGGACGGTTTACAGGGGCGGATGGAAATTACTGACTCGCTGTGGCGACCCCTGAATAGGGACGTGCCGAAAGGAGAAGAAGAAGAAGAAGAACTGTTGATATAGCACCTGCATCGTGGCGCAACGCTGCCACTGCAGTTAAAATACAAAGCTGTTGCAGTGGGACATCAATCCCTCAATCAGCACAGCTGGAGCTTTACACTGTGTTGAGTCATATCAATCGGTCTGGCTTGGGGGCGGCTCAAAATTAGGTGGAGGTGGCCGCCACGCAATTTTGAACACGGGAAAAACCATGCATTAAAAAGAAGTAGATGTCTTCAGGCCTTTGACTCTTACCAAAAGTGTGAAATTTTGACAAGATATGATTATCTACATCAAGTTACTCTTGAGTTTGTTGTCACGGCAATACCAACTTTTGAAAGGAAATTCTAACTGGCGGACTTCCCGGCTGCAGGAGACTTACAACAGGGGCTGCTTTGTTAAAAAACTTCTCGGAGACCCTCATGAGCCATTCCTTTTTGGTTTCACAAGAAACTAAAAAAATACTGATTTTCCTGGCCTGGGTGTGCAAAGTTTAATCAGTTTTCATGTAGTTTTAGATCCTAAATTTCAATGATTTATCGGCAAGCTGCGTGTTACCACTGCAACAGTTTCAAACTAAAAAAAAAAAACCCTCAAACTTTGTTTTTTTTTGTTGTTGTTTTGTTTTGTTTTTTTATGATTATTAACCCCAAAACACTCTCCAGATGACAATTCAGACCAAATATAGGAAGATCTGGTGAACCTGTTAGTAGAACAGCTTCAAAGGACAAAACATTCATTTCCATTAGTCATTCGGTGGTGCTACAATTACAATGTAACATCAGTTCAAATGTGTCTTTAAGCCTGGATTCATTAAATGTGTGAAATTTTGAGAAGATAGGATCATATGGATCAAGTGAGTGCAGCTTTTATTGTCACTGTGAATCATCAGATAACTTCTTTGTGGCATCGTATTGGCCACGCCCTTTTGTTGAAAAGTCGTAATATTCTGCCTAGACCATGATCAATGGTTTTTCTGTCAAATTTTCAGTGAGATTCATTCAACGGATGGTGCAATTAAAAAAAAACCCAATGTAAAACAAGACATTTCTGGTTTCCACTGGTTGGTACAATAAGGATAATAAAATATTGTACAGAAGTCTTCAGGCTGACTTATATATATATATATATATATATATATATATATATATATATATATATGTGTGTGTGTAGAGAGAGAGAGAGAGAGAGAGAATATCTCTTTCTCATAT
>NW_017805548.1:3512626-3541402 GCF_001891065.2 Hippocampus comes
ATATATATATAAATGTGAATTTTGTGATTTTTTTTAATTTTTATTTTTTGAGCAAGTGCAAGGGAGTTATTACCGTATTTTCCACACTAAAAGGCACACTGGATTATGAGGCGCACCTTCAATGAATGGCCTATTTTGTAATTTTTTTCATATATTGGACGCACCGCATTATAAGACGCAATCTACAATGCATCCACTCGAAGGAGCTACGCTCAAGGAAATGCCAACAGAACAGAACACTACACTACACTATACCCTGATTCAGAAGGCGACGATCAGATGTCAGTAAAACTTATTTAATAAACAGCATCACAGTGCACTTAACCAACTGCAAGTTATAACATTGACTCGTTAACGTTGAACTCCGCCGCTGCTCTCTTTCTGTGTTCAACTGCGAAACCGATCGCCTTAAGTTTGAACTCTGCGTTGTAAGGATGTCTCTAGCAAGAAGCCATTTTGGGGTTGACATATTACCGTAATGACCATACACAAGGCGCAACGGATTTTAAGGCGTGCTGTGACATTTTAAGAAAATGGAAGGCATTTAGGTGCGCCTTTTAGTGCGGAAAATACGGTAAGCATTTTCTATTTCGTGGCGAAGGAAATTTGAAACACAAAATTAGATGCGCTGCTCCCATCATATTGTATTTGAAAACCTTAAGATTTGTTCCTTGGTTTACATCCCAGGTCGTGAGATGGTTACACCCCAAGTCTGAAGTCAATCGGCGAAAACCCTCTAAGACAAGCGTGCAAAAGTATGACAATTTTAACTCATTCAGTCCCAGCCATTTTCACTGGAGCAACCCCCTCAATCCCAGCGTTTTACTGGATTTTGACTGATCTTGCAAGGCCCACAGAATATTTGGTTCTAATGCTATATAAACATGGAGCCTACCAAAATAAAGTTTGGACTCTCTTCTTTCAGCAGAAAAAAAAAATTCTATCTTTTTCCATTCTTCAGCAATCGGCATTACAAAATGGCTAAGTTTCATGAAAATAGCGATCCCTGGGCAAAAAACGGGGAAAAAAGAGCTATTTGTAAAAGCATGCATTTCAAGCATGTGAGGCACCACTGCCACCTACTGGTCGCTTTTTTCATTATTTACAATGCAAACGGCTTATTCTCATTCACAGATTGCATCAGACCCTCCTCCTCTCTATGACGCAAAAAAAAAACAACTTAGACGTACAAATACGTCCATGGTAGGCGGGGCCTAATTTTAAAAAGACGTACAAGTGCGTCTTGTGGAATGAAAGAGTTAAATGTTGCAAACATGGGCCAAAACTGGGCTTTCAAGAAAAAAAATTATAGCTCACTTCCTATACATCTTAGCATATGACTGCAATGGAATTCTTTTGTACATCTCAAGTTGCGACACCTGCCTCTCTATTTTCGTAGCCCTCGACATGAGGTCGTTTTTCTTTAATCATCATTTCAAGCGCTTTCTCTGGCGTCACACCCCATGTAGCCTTGCTCCTATGTCAGATAACTTGTACTGTCGAAACTTGCATCGATTGTTCTCGGTCAAGCACAACCCCCTTGACCTTCATTTTTTTTTCCCATTAACCCCATTTGTGACTTCATCATCAGGTGTGGGTTTGATGTAGGTGTCAAAGTTGGATGCCATGAAATACGAAACTGATGAGAACTACTGTGTGAAAGAATGTTCCGCCCAGTGGACAGACAACTTACATCACGTTGTATTATTTGTCACTTCACCACCAAGTGGTGATAGGAAATTAAAGGTGTTTTGCGCTAATCTTCTTCTCATGTAGGAATTATTGGATCCATTCCATATTCAGATAAGATATATCAGAGATAAGGATGATCTTTGATTGCCAAAGAAGTTTATATTAAATTGGTTAAAATTCTCAGGAAAATAAAATGAATGGCATTTCACTGACTAGGCAGGTATAACAACTTCCTTTCTTTCACTGCAGATTCGGGGTGAGGGAATTATCAACAAAGACCTTCCAAGCTGCTGGGAATGTCCGAAATGCGTTCAAGGGATCACTGACTCGGAGGTACACCACTGACAAACACATGATTGAGTGTGTAATATGAAGTGAAGGATGCAAGTTATAAAGCATATGTAGTTCACTTTTGATGTACATTCCATTCTTATTTTATCCGTCGATTATCCATCCATTATCCTGCTCATCCTCACGAGGGCTATGGGCACGCTGGATCCTATCCCACCTGTCTTCGGGCAGTAGGCGGGGTATTCCCTGGTACACAATCACAGGGCACAAATAGACAAGCAACAACCATTCACACTGTCAAATCTTGCTTACCGCAGGGACTAAAATAGCTCCTGACCGGCTCTCCATTCAAGGGATTAAAACTTCGCGTTTCCCTATTCCATATTAACGTGAACTTAAAAGGGGATGAAAGTTGCTTAAGCTGGTATCGAGAAGGATACGTCTCAGTTCGGACAACCAAAGTTCTTGAGCGCAAGTCCAAGTTTACTTCAATTGACTCCGACATTGAACAACCATTATATTCAATGTAGTAAACAGTCCTCACCTGCACTGATGAACATCCAAGGTACGGACATAGAGAGGGTGACCTCCTACAAGTACCTAGGTGTTCTTCTCAACAATAAACTTGACTGGTCTACCAAGACGGACGCCTTGATCAGGAAGGGACAGAGCCGCCTCTTCCTACTCAGGAAACTGAGGTCTTTTGGGGTTCAGGGGTCACTCCTTAAGACCTTCTATGACTCTGTGGTGCTTCGGCCATCCATTATGGCATTGTCTGCTGGTCAGGCAGCATCTCGGCCCGGGACAGAAAGAGACTGGAGCGACTGTTCAGGAGGGCCAGTTCTGTCCTGGGCTGCTCCCTGGACACTCTGGAGGAGGTGGGCAACAGGAGGATGCTAGCTAAACTAAAAGCTATGATGGACAGTCCCTCCCACCCCCTCCAGCAGCCCTGACAGCACTAGGTAGCTCCTTCAGCCAGAGACTGTGACACCCAAGCTGCAAGAAGGAGAGATACCGCCACTCGTTCCTACCGACCACTGTCAGACTGCTGAATAAACATACGTGAAAACCTGTTACCATTGTAAAAAGCACAGCCACCTTATGCTGCATAAAAGCAGTTGCATATATGCTGATATCTATATCTTTATATTGCATACAGTTCTTTTTCTGAAAAATTTACTTGTGCATGCAACACTTTGTTTTTTTTCTTTCCTACCCCCCCCCGCCGCTGGAGACTGCAGCGGGGGGGGTTCTCACAAATTTTATTGTTGTCCTTTCAAGTTATATTTAAATAATGAATTCTACTTTCCTCAAAAAAAAGTGACCAAAAACAGTTAAGAGGCAAGACAGCAAATTTAGAAAAAATTGAGTCACAACAAATAGTAAACCAGTAAATAGTAAAATAAATGACAACAAAAGAATCATCATCCATGCATCCATCCATTCATTTTCTGATCCGCTTATCCTGGCAAGGTTCGCGGGGCGTGCTAGAGCCTTTCCCAGCTGTATTTGGGCAGTAGGTGGCGGGGCACCCTGAACTGTTTGCTAGCCAATGGCAGGGCACACATACAGTACACATACAAGCAGTTACCTGAGTGAGACCCCTTTAGTGTGAACTACCTTGCCTCTCTTAGTCACCATCTCATTGCATTTCTCAAGCCCGAATGACATCCCGATGTCACTGCTGTAGATCCTCGCTGTGTGGATCAGGGAATCTATGTCCCTTTCGCTCTTAGCATACAGCTTTATGTCATTCATGTAGAGGAGTTGACTGATCGTAGCTCCATTTCTGAGGCGATATCCATAGCCAGTCTTGGCGATTACTTGGCTTTAGGGGGTTCAGTCCTATGCAGAAGAGCAGTGGGGAGAGTGCATCACCTTGGTGTATGCCACATTTGATGGACACTTGGGTAAGTGGCTTGCCATTGGCTTCAAGTAAGGTTTTCCACATCCTCATCGAGTTCACAACGAAGGCTCTTGGTCCTATTCACCTTATGCAACTCCAAGCATTCAGTGATCCATGTATGTGGCATCGAGTCATTGGCTTTCCTGTAATCAATCCCAGCTGTGTACAGGTTGGTATGTCAGGATCCGAATCATCTTCATTCGCCAAGTATGTAGAACACACAAGGAATTTGTCTCTGGTATAACATTAATATCATCATAAACAAGGACATGACAAATAAGTATGGAAAAATAAGTATGGAAGGACATTTCGTAATGTAAGTGAACCGTTGTGCAGTGGTACCACCCAGTGACAACTGTGAGACAATGTGCAAAGTATCAAGCAGAGCTAAAGTGATCAGTTATTGGCTGATAGTTGGATGGGACTGCACCCTATGAGGGATCCGTTATGATGAGGATCGTTCGCCCTTCGGTTAGCCATCCTGAGTGAGTCCCATCCCTCAGCAACTGGTTCATTTGTGCTGCTAGGCGCACATGGAGTGCTGTGAGTTTCTTTAGCCAGTAGGTGTGGACCGTTTCTTGGGCCTGGTGCTGTCCAGTTTTTCATATCTGAGACTCTTTCCTGTATGTCTGCCACTGTTATGGTAACTGGGTTCTGTTCAGGGAAGTTGCTGTGCTCCTCTCTCAGAGTCACCAGCCATTGTGCACTGCTCTTATGTGCGACCTCCTTCTCCCATATGCCTTTCCAGTACCTTTCAGTTTGCAGTCTTGGTGGGTCTGCTCTGCTGTGAGAACCCTGCCACTGACAGTACACTTTCGCAGGTTGTGTTGCGAACAGCCTGTTTATTCGTGTGGCACCATTCTCTTTTGTGTACCACTTTAGGCGACTGGACAAGGCTTGGAGCCTTTGTTTGGCAGTTTTGAGTGCTTCAGGTATGGTCATCTGGACATACCTGTCGGGTATCGGGCTTTTCATCACACCTCTCTGGGTCTCCGTCAGTTGACTCACATCTTTCCGAGCCACCTTGATCTTAGCCTCCAACCGTCTTTTCCATGGTGGGTAACGTTTCTCATGGCTCCAATGGTTACTTGTATAGCCAAGCATCTCTAGGATCACTGATGCTATAGCGTATATCAGCTCACTGGTTTCCGTGATCGTTACGGTCAGGATCGCCCTCAGTGCTGCATTCACAGTTTCCATGAGACTTTCAGGTGGTACTTCACATTGCTGTTGTCATCGGTTTCTAGGTTGCCCAGCCTTCATTCTCCCCATGATCTTAGCTTTCAGATCAGTTGCTGCCTTGCTCAGCATTTCATTCATTGGGGCTGGCCTCCCAATTTCAGCATCTGCATTTATTGGGGCTTGTCTCCCAATCTCTGGTATGACCTCCTCCTCTGATCTGGCAGCCTGGGGCCCTTCACCATGGAATCTGTGTTGTACCTCATCAATCTCAAGTTGTGATAGCAATTGCCGTTTGTGGATGTTGGAACACTGAGCTCCTAGTTGTTTCATGGCCAACCGTGACTGTGAGTTACGAAGTAACCATTCAGCCCACATTCTCTGCATGTAACCCCTCTGACTAGGGTTGCTTGAGTAGTGGCATTCTAACAGAGCCATGTTATCGCATCTCGCCCATCTCCGCTTCATTCCAGGAGCCCATTTTTAATCAAGGTGCTCTGGTTCCCCAGCACCTGACGCAGACCTTGTTTGGCCGTGTGACGTCTGAGCCAGCATGTCATTCTTTTTATTGTCTGTCATCATTGTATGAGATTAGCGTGAAGGGTCTCGCCTAAGGACCCACACTGGATGATGATATGTGCTCATATTGCCCCAAGTGGGGATCGAACCCCAATCTCACGTACGCCAAACCGGTGCCTTACCAACTGAGCTTATATACTGTATGTATGTGTGTGTGTGTGTGTATGTGTGTGTGTGTGTGTGTATATATATATATATATATATATATAGAGAGAGAGAGAGAGAGAGAGAGAGAGAGAGAGAGAGAGAGAGAGAGAGAGAGAGAGAGAGACACACATTTAATTCAACTCAATGCTCATGCTTGCACAGATATCTGTAAGTCGTTTTTACTCAGACACAAGTGATTCCCAATCTGTGAAAAACAGGTTAGATTTTTTAGTTCAGTCGCAACTTTCTTCTTCTCATAAATATGTACTCCCTGCAGGCATGGCACCACACTGCCCCTAAGGGGCCAATATTTGCACTGCAGGAACAGCCACTTTTTTTTCTCACAAATTTTGTTGTTGTCCTTTCAAGTTATATTTAAATTTGATTTTTTTAGGATTTTAATGAATTCTACTTTCCTCAAAATTCAAGGATACAAAGACCCAAGGACTCTCTTAAGAGCACAAATTTCTACATGGTATCGCACAAAATACGATACCAAGGTCCCAGTAAGTCCCAAGACCTGTGCAAATTGATAACAATAACAAGATAAATATGACAGAGATATGGGAAATACTGACTCATGGCTTGATTGTGTGCAAATATGTAAGACATCAAAGGTGTGGATGTAGCCGAATGAACATGCAAGAGGCTTGAATTCTACATGATATTTACAAGTTGTACTTTGTACTTTATAATTCAACACCGATTAAACTAATAATAATAATAATAATAATAAGCAACAAGACACTTAACAATAAAAGGAAAATGTAGCTTGTTTTACAACAAAACCAAAATGAACTGTTTTACTCTTAACTTCTTCACGAGATTTTGTGTATGTGGTTTGAGAATGAGTGAGTCGTCAACAAAGACATCCAAGTATTTATAAGTACAGTCAAACCTCGGTTTTCGAACGTCTCTGTTCTTGACCAAATCGGTTTTCGACCAAAAATTTCAAGTTATTTATGCCTCGGATTACGACCGAAATTCGGTTCTCGACCAAACTGAGCGCACTTGAATGCGCCACTCGACTTCTCTCGACTTCCTGACACGAGGAAGTGACGCTTCCTCGGGTTGACGAAGAAGTGACGCCTCCGTTGTGAGCAGACATGTTCAATAAAGATTAAAAAAAAAAAGAAAGAGCATCCATTGTGAGCAGACGTGTTCAATAAAGATTTTTAAAAAAGCAGACGTGTTTGTTGAGATCGACGCAAATTGGACTGTTATTTCTGCATGGCACCAAAGAAAGCAAGTGGAAGTCGTAAAGCTGCTGAAAAAAGAGGAAAATAGTGCGCAAAACTATTGAATTTAAGAAAGATTTGATAGTAAAATATGAATCAGGTGTACACGTGTCTGTGTTGGCTCAGGAGTTCGGCATGCCGAAATCAGCAACATCCTAAAAAAGAAAGACCATCATAAAGTCAGTGATGTGGCGAAAGGATCTCGTGTGTTTAGTGAACAAAGTCCACAAATATTAGAGGAACTGGAGAAACATTTGCTTATTTTTGCAATATACAAACAAACAAATAATAATAATAATAATATAAATAATAATAATACATTTCATTTATAAGCGCCTTTCAAAACACTCAAGGACACTTTACAATCAAAACAAGAACAATAAAACCACAGATAAAATGATAAATAATAAAAGGAGAGATGAATTTAGACTGAATATGCGATTTTAAATAGCGACCAACTTCTCACGAACGACCCGATCGCGCACGTGCAAGCATACACACACACACGCACGCACGCACGCGCGCGCACACATGCACTCACGCGGGTGCCCACCAGTGCATTCGCGCACATATGCACGCACAACATGATGAGCAACAGTCGGAACAGGCTGAAAATGAATGAAAGCTCAAGATACAAACCTTTTTTCCCCACGCATTTCCTCTTCGCACCCCTTGTGGTCGACTTGGGACCAGTTCGCTGGCTCCCGGTCGATTCTGATCGACGTATTGGGCAGGCACCCCTGCCTTAAAATCAGAGGTAATTTGCTGACTACCTTAGCACTTAGCGCCGTTGTTTGCGCATGAGCGGTGATGCAGTCATCTGTTTGGTTGCCCTCTATGTCAATCAAGTAACGGGATTGATGATAGGCTGACTAGCTTAGCGTTTAGCGCCGTTGTTTGTGCGTGAGCGGTGATGCAGTCATCTGATTGGTTGCTATCTATGTCAATCAAGTAACGGGATTGATGATAGGCTGACGGAGTACTTTCTGTGAAGTTGGCGCCTTGTTTGAATGGCATCGCCGCTGCCGAGGCGTTTTCGACGCTTGGCGTGTGAGAGCCCGGGAGCCGCATTGAACCAGCCAAAGAGCCGCTCGCGAGCCGCGGGTTGGCCCCCCCTGAAGTAGAAAGTCATTTATTTTCCTTGCTGTAGTTTTCTCATCATATGGGTATGTTTTGAGACTGCTACTTTCTCCATCCACATCTGTAAAGCATTTATGTCCTTATTCTTGCTTTATTTTCTACATTATTTATGCAAGTCCATTGTTGATTCTTTATTTGATTGGAGACACTACAATTCTAAATTTTCATTACAATTGGCTTCTAAAGAGTACATTCTTTTATAAGTGGTAATCTGGCACAGAACTGCCAATGCCCACAGTGAAACATATTGGAGGCAATATGTTATCGTCACCCCTTCGGCTAAAATTGTGGCCTGAGTTAATTTGAATTATTATGAACAGATCCATTTACACGTAGTGTGGTTTATTTTTTTTTTTTTTTTTTTTTTAATTCAAGCCTATGCTAGACTTGTGTTGATGAGGAATTTCATCTTTTGGCTTGACAAAAACCAAGTATCCATCTCAAAAATATATTTAAAAATAAATACCTAAATGTTGCAGTACAAGTATTCTTTTAAGGATGTCAATATGAAACCAGGTTGTTATTAAATGTTCGTTCGATTGTTTTTTGGTCATAAAATCAAAGGTGGAACATTTCTGAAAGTAGTCATCTTGGCATACTTTATTAATATCACAAAAGCAGAACATTTGGAAACATCTTTGGTGGTATATCTCTTTTGCCATCTGTAATTTTGTGCTTCACCTGTTTTAAGTCATTGTATCATTCATTTTTCCTTCTTTTCATGCATTCCCAGCAGCGGAAATGTTCTTCTCTGCTGGATGCCCGCATGGCTAAGATATTCCGACAGCAGAGACACTGTCGTGATGGAAATGACTCCAGTGATGATGACGAGGATGAAGGTTTGTGCTCTTCTCATCTACCATCACCAAGTGAATTCTGGATGCTTCAGTAGATGTATCACCTTAGGTTGTCAACCACATTTAGGCAGGGAAAGAAATTAACCCTTTCAGGGACAGCGGTTACTACAGTGAACAGATTATGATGTTATCAGGTTACAAGGTGCGTTGTTAGGAAGCCTATTTCTTTGTTGTTAGTGTTTTTAGCATTAGCATGCATCTTACAAGCGACAAAAATATATTTTATAACACATGAAAGTACCAATAATAAAATTGAAGTGTTACCTAAATTAGGTCCCGAAATTGTCAGGTGATGCCACTTAAATATGTGACACCAAATCACTGACTGTAATGTCATGTAAATTTTTTTCTTTTGGGGAATTAATTGAATACACACGTCCTTGGGGTTGATTTTCAATTATTATTATTATTATTATTATTATTATTTATTTTGACTTACTGCACGGGCATTAGCCAGAAGAAGAGAAGGTCGAACAGTTGTCTGGGAGTTGTAGTCCTCTTAATGTGTTTCGCACAGAAAGGACATCACGAAGCAGCTGCCATTAAGACACTTGCAGATCTCTTCTGCAAATGCTTGAGAATCGAAATGAAAAAATAGAAGGTACCAACAAGCGGTTTTATGTGACGGTACATAGGTGTATTCCTAAATGTACGCCTTAAAGCTTGCAGGCATTGTTTAAAAGGCTTTAAGCCTTGTGTGACAAAACGGCAGGAAACATTTCTGCTGTCTTTCGCTCCTCTAATGGAATTTAGAGGCTTGAATGGTAGTTACAAAAAGAAAACATCAGTGCAAACCATTGTGAATATCCATTCATTCATTACAATTTCCAGAAAGAAAAAGATCCATACGGATGAAAAACATGGACTAAAATTGTACATTTCTTCCACACATTTATTTACATTCATATTTATTTTGTATTTTGAAACCAATAGGGAACACACAGAGGAGAAACACAGTACGCAACGACTGCGAAGATAATGACACGACATGCGATCAGCACGACAAATAAATGTTCTCATCATTGTCACTTTTAAATCGAGAAACAATTCTACATTTCAATATTATTGTGGCATGTCACATTGGCGATCGATTTGCTGAGCGTTGCGCTGCTTCAGACACTTCACATCACATCACTCACAACGGAGTAATTCCGTGCATTCGAGAACGAGCAGAGGTTGAAGCATGTTTCAGTTCCCGTTTTAGCTTCACCAGCTGACCGCTGCGTTTGCCTCAGCGGCACTGCCATGAAGGGCACATGTGAATGTGGAAGTGATCAGCCTGTATGTCTGCCAGAAACAGGCAAACGTCTTCTCACCACCACCCTGCTGAAACAGCCAAACCTCCGACGTACTGTTCAAAATCCAATGATTAGTGATCGTAAACCAGTAGAGACTCAATTAGGATGGCACCACTGCGAATAAAAAATAAAGCTGAAGCAGCAGGAGCATTGCCACACACATTGGCGCACTTTCCGCCATCTTCAAAGCCCTGTGAAACGTCTGGGAATTTGCTTTGTTCCATAACAAGTGAGACTGAGAAAGTTTCTGAGAGGATGTGTAATTAGCTACGTTCTGCATTGTTTGAAAAAAAAAGCTCTTACCGGTGTTTAAGAAAATTATTATTTTTATTTTAATTCATGTGTGCCTCTTTCTTTGCAAATACCCCATATGGAGGCCCGCGTCTAATAAAGTAAAGCGGCCAACATATGTACGTATTTGTTTGATGCCTAAATTTGGCTGTTGCGGCTTTTGATCAAGTGCACTTTGTAGCCCGGAAATTATGGCAATTCCCTCACATCATGGAGCATACACCCCAAAAAATTTATATATATATATATATATATATATATATATTAAATTTGGGGGGTGATAACCGATCCTGCATTATTCAGGGAAACAACCATGAATTTGCATTTTTTTTGTTTGTTTTTTATCCTCACTTGTTCCATCCATCCATCCATCCATCCATTTTCGGATCCACTTATCCTCACAAGGGTCGCGGGCGTGCTGGGGCCTATCCCAGCTATCTATATCTATATATATCTATATATATAGATAGATATAGATATATATAGATGGATATAGATATATAAACATATGTATATATGACAGTAATAGGAATAAATTATATAAGTATTTGAAAATAGAGACTTAATTTCCAATCACCCTGTTTTCGGGTTAAATTAAAAGAGAGCTGATATCCAGGAAATAAAACTCTGCCTTGACTGTTTTCACTCTCACTGTTTAAAATGGTATCATCTGTTTGTCTTAAAACTCAAAATTTCCAAGGCACACTGATACCGAGTCACGGATGATAAAATGTAGCGAGCACACAACTAATTAATTTGCCCATTCCAGTGAGATTTGTTTTGTTAAAATATACAATTGCTAATGCTCTAATTGCATTCTATAATTCGTGTAAATACAGGTATTTATCACCTGATTTGCATATGTTTTGCAAAACTCAGATTGGAGTTGTTTGATGATGTTATATTGTTTTCACTTTTCCAAATTCAAAAGAAAAGAAAGAAACCATCTCATCCTATTTGTGTCTGCAGCCACACACAGAAAAAAGTCAAGGATACAGCCAGGAGGATGCCACTCTTCCCGGAGAGGATTGCGTACCAACAGGAGAGGATTGTTCAAAGGAGGATCAACCCACAGAGGAAGCAGGGAAGGCCCTGTGACTCCTGGTACTTCCATCTTCAAGTTCAAGGCTGGTAGGAGGAGAGGGATGAGATTAAGGGGTGGTTCAAGGATGCAGCAAAGAGGTGCTTCTACTGAGGAATCTGATGATGGTGATGAAGAGGAAGATGATGACAGCGGACATGGAGACCAAGATCAGCATCCTCATCAGTGTAGGAGAAGGTCCAGGACTGATGAAGAGGAAGATGAGGACAGTGAAAAACATGAGTTTGACCCAGATGATGAGGGCATGGACCTAGAAGAAGAAGAAGAGCTAGAAGGACCCTGGGATTCTGACCCAGAACCTCCAGTGCTCCTGATGTCTGATCTCAATGATGACATACTTTGTGGCTCCTACCTGACTGTGACTCTACAACGCCCGATCATTACTGATAAAAAATCTGGTAGGTACAAAAGCCGCAGTACAAAAAGTATGTTCCTCCTAACAAATGGAGCAAGTACTTTCTACCAGTACATCATGCATACAGGTACATGTCAGAAAATTACAATGTAATTGTCAGGTCCAACAGGTAATCAGCCAATCATGAGAGACTAGGAGTCAAACAGAGTTGTCTTTTCTTGCGAGGAGAGTGCGCTTAGAGTAACAGTCTGTGTGCAGTTTCAGTATCGGGGCAGCTCTGAAAACACTGTGCTCGTCTCCTATCTTTTTATTGTCTTAGAGAGTGTCCTGTTACATGGACTACTAAAGGGGTAACTAACATACACAATATATTCCCAAGTAAAATTGGAGGAGCAGCTGTGGGCGCGTCATGGGCACGCTGTTCTGAGGCTGGTGTCATCAGTTTTTTCTTTCTCAGAGGCTGTTATTTTCACTTCAAGGCTGCGACCAGAAACAAGCATGATAAACTACTTTGATTTTCATACTGTACTTTTCCCATTGCTATGGACTTAAGTGAAATCCTTGCAGGGTTGCACTAGTAAGTTGATTCTATATCTAAAAGCAGAGAGTGATAAATTATATGCAATTATTCTTACAACAATGGAACACATGATTTACTGTAGTTCAAGAATCTGATTTAAAAAAGGGCAACTCATGTCACTATCCTGTGAAAACTAGATATGTCCATTTTTGTTTTTTTTTACATTTTTACATTAATGGCATGTCTGCAATTAGCTTCAAAGTAACAAGTTATGTACCCACCTACATGAGCAACATGAAAACATGTTCTATGATGTCATCAGAATCAGATTTATTGGCCAAGTATGCAAGAAACGCACACAGAATTTACTTCCCAGTTACAACCCATTCATAGGAACAGAAACAAGATCCAATACCCAACATGGGGGAGACAGAACAAGAAGCCTGGCGAGTCGCGGTTAAGCTCTCCGACATGTGAGATGTGAAAGGTAAACAGTTGGTAAGAGGAGGTTAAAAAAAACGATAGACTCCAACCATTCTCCTTAAATAGGAGGATGGTTTGAGCCAGAGGGGGAAAAAAAACTCAGCACATATAGCATACATTTAAAAACACAGTACAACAATTCTCAAGACTTAACCTGTATTGAACAGGGTGGTAGGAGTGTCACAATCTGTGAAACAAGCTGCACACAGTAGGTGCACTCAAGTCTCTCCAGTTGTGACGGGGGAGTGAGCTGAGTGAATAGGAATCCAGCAAAAACTTTGACATTGCAGCTGCAAGGCCAAGACCTGATCAGTCACAGGCTCGGGGAGGACATATGGAGAGGAGGAGAGAGGGATACTCGCGTCCATGTGTTTTTTCCATCCAAGGGAAAGTCCAGATAACAGTTGTTGTGAGAACAGGCCGTCTACAATTTCAGACAGCCTTGAATTACTTCGCATGTGACTCTCCGTGGTGTCAATCAGTCAAATTCTTGATCAGTCAATCGATTTTCCATGATGGTACAACTTCTCCCAGTCTTTTCCGTTTTGCGAAGCAACTCCCACACCACATCCACTTTGCGGTTTAGTTCGGTCAACGCATGAGTCTGAATGTTGTTCCCACGCCCCACACCCTCTTAGGAAGGCCGTAACCTTATTTCCTTCCAATGAAGCTGCTCCCGCTGGCTGAATTTTGCAATAGATCACCAAACAGCAGGTTACCTGTTATACATCCATCTATCCATCATCCATCCATTTTCTACCGCTTATCCAGGGTAGGGTCGCGGGGGCAGCAGCTTTAGCAGGGAAGCCCAGACTTCCCTCTCCCCAGCCACTTCTTCTAGCTCTTCCCGGTGGATCCCGAGGCGTTCCCAGGCCAGCTGGCTGACATAGTCTCTCCAGCGTGTCCTGAGTCGTTCCCGGGTCCTCTTGCCGGTGGGACATTCCCGGAACACCTCACCAGGGAGGCGTTCAGGAGGCATCCTAATCAGATGCCCGAGCCACCTCATCTGGCTCCTCTCGATATAAAGGAGAAACGGCTCGACTCTTAGCCCCTCCCGGATGACTGAGCTTCTCACCTTATATCTAAGGGAGAGCCTGGACACCCTGCGGAGAAAACTCATTTCATCTGCTTGTATCCAGGATCTCCTTCTTTCGGTCACGACCCACAGCTCGTGACCATAGATGAGGGTTGGAACATAGATCGACCGGTAAATTGAAAGCTTCGCCCTTTGGCTCAGCTCCTTCTTTACCACAACAGACCGATAAAAGTCCGCATCACAGCACACGCTGCACCGATCCGCCTGTCGATCTCTCACTCCCTCCTGCCCTCACTCGTGCACAAGACCCCAAGATACTTAAACTCCTCCACTTGGGGCAAGATCTCCTCCCCGACCCGGAGAGGGCACTCCACCCTTATCCGACTAAGGACCATTGTTTCAGATTTGGAGGTGCTAATTTTCATCCCAACTGCTTTACACTCAGCTGCGAAATGCTCCAGTGAGAGTTGGAGAGCCCTGCTTGAAGGAGCCAACAGTACCACATCATCTGCAAAAAGCAGAGATGCAATACTAAGGCCACCAAAAAGGACCCCCTCAACACTTCGGCATAATTATGAACAGAATCGATGACAAAGGGCAGCCTTGGCAGAGTCCGACCCTCACTAGAAACGATTCCAACTTACTGCCGGCAATGCGAACCAAACTCTGTCATCGGTGGTATAGGGACCGAACAGACCGTATCAGGGGGTTCAGTACCCCATACCCACGAAGCACCCCCCACAGAACTCCCCGAGAGACACGGTCAAACGCCTTCTCAAAGTCCACAAAGCACATGTAGACTGGTTGGGCGAGTTCCCACATACCCTCCAGGACCCTGCTAAGGGTGGAGCGCTGGTCCACTGTTCCACGGCCGGGACGAAAACCACACTGCTCAGTCTGAGGCTCAACTGACGGACCCTCCTCTCCAGCACCCCTGAATAGACCTTACCAGGGAGGCTGAGGAGTGTGATCCCTCTGTAGTCGGAACACACCTCTGGTCCCCCTTTGTAAGCCATGTGTTACAATTTCTACAATTTTTGTAGATTTTTGCGTATTGTCATCTTTAAATCAAAGACAAAGCATAAAAATTGTGTGATATGAAATATTCCAATTCATGTTTTATTTATATAGATTTATATTTATGTTTTGGTCATAGCACAATACCGCTTTTATTGTCCATAGAGGGCAAAAATACAAAGAAAAAAATAAGAACTATATGTGTATGTATAGCACTGATGCCACTGAACATGTCGAGTGGTTGAAAGTAAAATAAATATTCAGGAATAATACTTTTACAATTTTTGTAAAATTGTATGTTGCGTTATATAAACTTATTTACATCGACTGCAGCACATGGGTTTTAAAAAGAGGGAACAGCACCCCAGTCTGCCACTCCAGAGGCACACTCCCCAATGACCACGCGATGTTGCAGAGGCGTGTCAGCCAGGACAGCCCCACAACATCCAGAGCCTTGAGGAACTCCGGGCGGATCTCATCCACCCCTGGCGCCTTGCCACCGAGGAGCTTTTTAACCACATCGGTGACTTTAACCACAGAGATAGGAGAGCCCACCTCAGAGTCCTCAGACTGTTTCCTCCAAGGAAGGCGTGTTGGTGGAGTTGAGGAGATCTTCAAAGTACTCTGCCCACTGACTTACAACGTCTCGAGTCGAGGTCAGCAGCGCCCTATCCCCATTGTACACAGTGTTAGTGGTGCATTGCTTCCCCCTCCTCAGACGTCGGATGGTGGACCAGAATTTCCTCAAATCTGTCCAGAAGTCTGCTTCCATGGCCTCACCGAACTCTTCCCACGCCCGAGTTTTTTCCTCGGCGACCACTGAAGCTGAAGGTGTTTTGCTTAGCCAGTCGAAGCCCATCAGCTGCCTCTGGGTCCCACAGGCCATAAAGGCCCAATAGGACTCCTTCAGCTTGATGGCATACCTTACTGCTGGTGTCCACCAGCGAGTACGGGGGTTGCCGCCATGACAGGCACCAACCACCTTACGACCACAACTCAGATTGGCCGCCTCAACAATAGAGGCACGGCACATGGACCACTCGGACTCAATGTCCCCCGCCTCCCCCCGGATATGGGAAAAGCTCTGCCGGAGGTGGGAGTTGAAACTCCTTCTGACAGGGGATTCCGCCAGCCGCTCCCAACAAACTGTTACAATACATTTGGGTCTGCCAGGTCGGACCGGCATCTTCCCCCACCATCGGAGCCTATTCACGACCAGGTGGTGATCAGTTGACAGCTCCGCCCCTCTCTTCACCCGAGTATCCAAAACATGCGGCCGCAAATCCGATGATACAACCACAAAGTCAATCATCGAACTGCGGCCAATGTTTCCTGGTCCCAAGTGCACATATGGACACTCTTATGTTTGAACAAGGTGTTCGTTATGGACAATCAGTGACGAGCACAGAAGTCCAATAACAAAACACCACTCAAGTTCTGATTGGGGGGGGGGGGGCGTTCCTTCCAATCACGCCCTTCCAGGTCTCACTGTCATTGCCCACGTGAGCATTGAAGTCCCCCAGCAGAACAAGGGTCTCCAGCAAACCCTCCAAGGACTCCAAAAAGGGTGGGTACGCTGAGCTGCTGTTGGGTGCGTACGCACAAACAACAGTGAGGACCCGTCCCCCGACCCGAAGGCGGAGGGAGGCAACCCTCTCGTCTACCGGTATCCCCAATGTACAGGCACTGAGCCGGGGGGCAATGCGTATGCCCCCCGGTATACTATGGTGGTGGTGAAGAAAGCCCAGCAGCAAATGGAGGAGAAGCTGCAGGTAAACTTCTACCAAGCCACCATTGAGAGCATCCTAGTTTACTACACTATAGTGTGACACACTGCAGCCAACAGGACAGCGCTACACAGAGTGATCAACACCACCCCAAAGATCACTGGATGCTGTTTCCATCCCCGTATAACATTGTCAGCACTCACTATCTCAGCAGAGCGTTGGACATTGTCATGGACTCATCTCACCCCCGTCATCTGTTCAAACTGTTTCCCTCTGGTCGGCGTTGCAAGGCTCACAAAACCTGGTGTAACAGACTCTGCGACAGCTTTTCTCCCTGAGTTATTAATGCTCTGAAACACAACACAACATGAACACACAGTTACTGCATTCCTGCAGCCATCCACTTGTGTGACTGAATTCCTTTGAAACTTGAATCTACAGTATGTACCTCATTCTGCAATATGCACTGACACTTGAATTCTATGTGCAATTACTTGTAATGAAAATCACCTCATGCAATTCTAAGCAGTTAACACACTTTCTTTTACGCTAAAATTTTTACCCACCTCTATTGTGCAATATGCAAAGCCACTTGTTTGTGCAAGTTACGATACCTTTGTACTAGTCAATTTTCTTCTTCAAAAATTTGCAATACGTCTTACATTTATTTTTTTAATTCATTAATTTTATTTCATTGTTTAGATTGTATTTTTCCGATGCACTTAAGTGAACAGTGCTCCCAATTTGTTTGTGTGTGTGTGTGTGTGTGTGTGTGTGCAATGGCCACAGTAAATGCTTTGATCGCTTTACCAACACTTGGATAACTGGAAGAATTACTAAGGTTATACATTATTTACCGTAACTTTGTCATGACCACAGACAACGAATTTATTTTAAGTTTGATGTTGTCATCGCCACAAGTTAGCCTAGCGTCCATTTAGTAAGTTAGCACACCATCATGCCCCAAACTCAAAAATGATGCATTCATCGAGTCCATTTACCCAAACCTTAAGTGGCACTGCCGATCATGTCTCTGAAATACAGCTTTCTTTTTATTGGAAGTTGAAGGCTCTTATTCTTCTACTTTGCTCAGCCGCGATTATTCGCAGCGGGCGGCTATATCATCAAACACAAACTAAATTTCCCGATGCGAAACAAAAATAATGTGTTTGGAGAAGCCACCTCTTCTTTGACTCTATCATAATTAAACTTCATTTACTTTTCATGTCTAAATAAAAGATCTTTATTTTTTTTTCTTCACAGGTTGTATCGTTCCAAAAATGGAAGCTGCCATGGGTTTGAGGTCACCTCCACTAAATGCATGTGGTCAACCAAGCATCAACCGGAAGACCACTTTTAACAAAGCTTTAAGGTTCAAGAGCAACGACAACACACGGGAAGGGCAAATTCTACAAGGACCAGGAAGGTTGGTGTTTTGCGAATAAACATTCACCAAGGTGCCAAAATATTTCACACTAACATATACGAAACTTCAACTTATTTGGCTTGTGGAGAGAATGTTGCATTTAGCTCTTGAGGTGGTCAACCAGCATTGTAAAATAATTAAAAAAAAAAAAAAAAAAGATGAATCGGAAAATCGGTTTTGATTTAGAAAATTCAAATATATTGAATCTAATATATGTATGTATGGATGTATATTTACTTATGTATGTATGTACTGTATATATACAGTGTATGTATATATATATATGTATACATGTGCGTGCGTGCGTGCGTATGTGTGTATAAACAGTAATCCCTCATTTATCGTGGTTAATGGGGACCAAAACCACCCGCGATAAACGAAAATCCGCGAAGTAGCGTCCAATTAACATACAGGTAAAAAAAAATATTTTTTTTAAGTCCGCAAACGGTTCGCGAGAAGCTGCAAAACAACAGCGAGTCACATAGAGCAACATATACAGTACTGTACTCCATATATATTAAAAAATATATATATATATATGTATATTTTTTTATGTTTGAAAAAATCCGCGATGCACTGAACCCGCGATAAACGAACTTTACGCGAGTCAGCTGCCTCATATAAAAGAAGCTGGCTTTAACAACATCACCAATTTGACGGCCCAATTTAAAATCACTGTCCAGTTTAAGACCCAAGTTCAAGACTGTTGGCTTTAGATAAGAGGCCAGGGGGCCCATGTGCGCAAAGATCTGATGTACAAGGGCCACTGGGACTCAGCACCCTCATCTCTGTTTTCTTTTCATTGAAATTCAGTGCCATCCAGGTCTTGATTTCCTCTAGACAGGATAAAAGTGGCCTCAATGAGAAAGCCTCCTTTTTGCTCAGCGGTACATAGATCGACAGTCATCCGCATAGCAAATATGATTCCTGAAGATGGAACCCAAAGGGAGCAGATACAATGAAAACAGAGGCCCCAGAATTGAACCCTGTGGAACACCACATGAAAGTGTGGGAGTTCGTGATTCAGAGCAACCATTGCTAACAAAAACTTTTCTGTCAGCCAAATGGAACCTAAACTAATCAAGGGCATGACCACTAATGCCCACCAGGTGCTGCAAATGAGCCAAAGGGTTGTATTGAGTGGCAGGAAGTGGTTAATGTTAAGAATGAGGAAACGGATAAAAGCCTGAGGTGCATACAGCAAGAACTTCAATTTCTTCTCATTCTCAAATTCCTGTTTAGGAATGCAAAGAATTGGCAAAGTTGATGATCTTGACAACGATCCATAATGGTAACAAAATCTTGGCAGAGTTCCAGGCCAACAGATTGAAAGATGATCGTAAATGGCTTTGGGGCGTGGCACATCCTGAACTGGAGAAGGCACTTTTCATGTGTTGACTGAATGGTTTCAGAGAGGAAATAGGAAGGCTACAGTTGTTTGTTTCATGTCTAGTAATTTTTTTTTTCTTTATACTGTAGACACGTATTGGTAATTGACATATTTATACTGTATTATATGTTCATGATTTTACATCTGTAATGTTTATACTGCATCATACATCTTAGATCTTAGTTGGCGGACATTTTATTGGAAATGGTGACAACGAACTACTGTTATAACGTACAGATTCGCTCTGTCCTTCGGGGTACGTTGTAACGAGGTTCGACTGTCTCTCTGTGCATGGATTAATTAGTCTTTACCTCTTCTATTTTGAAACATAGTAAAGAAAGCAAGTCTTCTCAATTATTTTAATCAGATCTCAAATGTCAAACTTAACAATCAGCACTCCAGTAACATTGCTGATAGATTGGATTGGATATGCTATTGGAGATGCTATTTTTATGGACCGGTATCTATAAGCTTCTTATCTTTTAAATATTTATTGTCTTCCTATAATATACTCCTCCTCCTCAGCTGACTTATGTGGTGACATTTGGACTTCATATCAGGTCATTGTGTAACTTTCTTGACGCAAATTTTTTTCTCAGTTTGCTAACAAGCATGTTCGCCTGCATTAACCTATTGTGAGCGCTTTACTTGATAAAGACATGAATATGTTGGTATAAGTGTATGTGATCAAACTGGTCAAATGTTATCTTGCAGGCCAAGTCATCGTGGCAACTGTGTCATCCGGAGCGCTATCGATCAGTCTGTGTCCTCAGACGAAGGGGAACCATCCACCTCTTCTGTCTCTCCTGCAATGTCACCTCCTTCCCTGCTGTCCCTGTCATCTTTTCAGGATGTGGATGAGAGTGGAGGAGAAAAGGAAGTGTGGGTGTCTGTTTTCAGATACCTTAACAGAGCTGAGTTGCTCAAGTGCATGACTGTCTGCAAGGCCTGGTATAAGTGGTATGTCATAATCAATGTGTTACTCTGAAGTTTTATCCGAGTTGAAGAACCAAAATGCCAAGTTCTAAAAGGGCATGTTCATTTGGTTGCAGGAGTTTTGATAAGCATCTATGGAGCCATCTGGATGTGAGTCGATTCAACCCCCTGAGCAACCAGGCCTTGGCAGGTATCATAAAACACCAGCCCACTTCTTTGGACCTCTCATGGACGCCCCTGGCCAAAAGACAGCTCAACTGTCTTCTAACCAGGCTACCAGGTAAAGATACTGTATGTCGTATATTTTGTATTTCCTTGGGTTGTCTCTGTGTGATATTAAAATTGGTTTGATGAACTGAAATTCTTGTGTGTGATAAATATGCAAAGAACACAGTAACCAGGAAGGGGGGAAATATTTTTTTCACAGCACTGTATTTAAGAGTCATCCCTTGATATTAATATCTGAAAATAACAAAAGTAATATTCAAGAGTAATGTGTTGATAATAATGTATAACATGTAAGGGTAATTTTCAAAAGCAATAGATAAAAATGATAGTTAACATAAATATTCAAAGTAGTAGTTAAGGATTTTACTTGAAATAATACAACATGGGCTGCCATTTTGCCTTGTATTGACATTTGCTGTCAACTGAAAATGACATCACAAGGCCTAAGGGATCAGCATGCGAACATCACGGCCACCTGTTTTCTGGTTTTGGTCAAATGACATTCAAGCTGTGCCCATGTCAAGCAGATACTAGCGTGAAGATCCTATCGCACTGAACGGTGAACTCACCTGTACTTTTCTTGTCACAAGTGACTTTTGACTTTTGAACAAACACCGAAACTGTTGGCGAACTTCTGGCGGACATTTGTGACGTTGAATGAACCCTGACCAACTCTGACATGAACGTGCATTTTGCTACCTGTCGCAATTGCTCGCCCCTCAGGGGCTTTAACGTCGATTCACAGATTATTCTGCCCACTCGTTTTTCAGCTTGACTTTCTTTCTTTAGGTCTTCGAGAGTTAAGGGTTGCTGGCCTGTCCTGGACATGCCTGTCAGCATTGGTCACCCCGACTCTTCCCTCTCTTCGACTACTGGATCTGCGTTGGTGTGAAGGCATTAAAGATACCCAATTTAAAGAGCTCCTCACCCATCATGGTCAGATTCAGCAGAAATAAACGGGCCCACAGATTTCATTCGTGTCTTTGCACTGACTTGAAGACAATTTTTTTTTCCCACCATCATAGGTTCTGAGTCATCTTACTGCAGACTAAAGAACATAGTGACACTGCACCTGTCTGGTCTGGATATCAACGAGTCCACTTTGAGACTTATTCAGCATCATATGCCACACTTGGAGAACCTGGATGTGGCTCACTGCAAGAACATTACAGATTCTTCAATAGCTTTGCTTGCAGCAGTGGGCACACGCACTCGCAACAACCTCAGTGAACTCATTCTATCAGGTATTTTATTTATATCTTGTAATGGTCCAAAGGGATTGCACTTAACTCGAAGACAGGGGTGTCCAAAGTCAGTCCTCAAGGCTGTCCTGCCTGTTTTCCAGCTCTCCCTGGAGCAACACACCTGGTTCAAATAATCAGGATTGTTCTAATGCTGCTTCAGAGCTGGCTGATGAGCTGATCACCTGAATTGGGTGTGTTGCGCCCGGGAGATTGTCATTGTTTCATATTGATTCACACAGTTTTCACACGTAATCAGCTTGGTGTGTCTGTCTTAGCTTTGATTATCTCAAAAACTGGAATAGTCCCTCTTTGCAAAATAACTGAAGCTCAGTCTAATTTAGGTCAAGTCCAATTGGATGGAGAGCATTTGTGGACACCCATTTTTGAGTCTCGCCACAGACTCTGAATGGGATTTAGGTCTAGGGATAAACTGGACCATTTTGAGACTTAAATATGCCTTAAGCTAAAACATGATTAGTATCTCTGGCTCCATTATATATTGGGCTATTGTCCTGTTGGAATGAGAACCTATGCCCCAGTCTGAAGTCAGTTAATTAGCAGGTCAAGTAATAAGTGTGTGGAGAGATAATAATACACAGCTATGTGGTACATGTCCAAAACATGGAAATGAATACCGTATTTTCCGCACTATAGGGCACACCAAAAAGTCTTCAATTTTCTTAAAAGCTCACCGAGCGCCTTAAAATCCGGTGCGTCTTTTGTATGGTCATTACGGTAATACATCGACTCCAAGATGGCTCCTTCCTGGAGACATGCCTCCAATGTTATAACTTGCTGTTGGTTTAGTGAACTGTGTCGCTGCTTTATTAAATAAGTTTTTGTTGCAGCTCCGAAAAAAGGAGCGCTGTGGTGTTGTTTTTTTAAACAGTCTCAACAAATGCAGGTACGTCTTTGTCCGTCTCCGTGCCTTCCCTTCCTCATTTTGACTCGAGAAGCGTTCAAGACCGCCTCCGAAATTTACTTACTTCAATGAAACTACGAAAATTGAAAATAATACATCAAAACTGAAAAGCAAGTGAGGATATCACAAAATAAATTCTATAGCCCCCCCCCCTTGCAGAATTTATATTGTGATTTCATAATTTGTGAATACACAACAAAGGAATAAATTACTACTAACATCTGATCGTTCTGTTGGAGCTACGATCAAGGAAATGCATATGCATTTTTTGTAGGCGGTCATGAACGCCTCTCGAGTTGAACGGAATAAGAGAAGGCACGGAGATGGACAAAGACTCACTTTTATTTGTTGAAAAAAGGAGAGCTGTGGTTTTATTTATTTTTTTTAACACAGACTTTATTAATGGTTTTCACAGTCTCAACAAATACAGGTACTGTACGTCTTTGTCCGTCTCCATGCCTTCTTCCGTTCCACTCGAGAGACGTTCATGGCTGCCTCTGAAACCATGAAGAAAATCAAGCGAGGAAATCACAAAATAAATTCTGTAGGGGGTATATAGAATTTATTTTATGATTTCTTCGCTTGATTTTCTGTTTAGATGCATTATTTTCAATTTTCGTAGTTTCATACTGTGGGGGATATAGAATTTATTTTGTGATTTCCTCGCTTGATTTTCTGTTTTGATGCATTATTTTCAATTTTCGTAGTTTCATTGAAGTAATCGTTAATTTGCGTTTTTCGGAGGCGGTAATGAATGTCTCTAGAGTCGAACAGGAGTGTAGCACCATCTAGTGGAGGCATTGTATAGTGCGCCTTATAATGCGAAGCGTCCAATGTATGAAAAACATTTACAAAATAGCCATTCATTGAAGGTGCGCCTCATAATCCAGTGTGTCTTTTAGTGCGGAAAATACGCTAAGTATGTTACTGCATGTGTCATCAAACCAATGTTTTAGAGAAGCGAAAGCAACCTGGTTATTGGGGCCAGTCTCTTTCTGTCCCGGGCCGAGATGCTGCCTGACCAGCAGACAATGCCATAATGGATGGCCGAAGCCACCACCGAGTTATAGAAAGTCTATTATATTTCATATAATAGAAGAAAAACAAACATATTTACATGAAAATGCTAAATTTAAATGAAAAGAAGTAGAGAGGGAAAAAAAAGTCTTAATTATTTTTGACTCTTAACCAGAAATATTTCCTTCCATTATAATTTTTTAAAGAGCAATTCATATCACGTTAGGTACCGTTACTGTCAAGGGATTCAATTTTATTTTAATTTTAGGCCACATTGGTCAGACCTCAATCATCATTTGAAACAAAAATATGAAAAAGTATTTACATTTGATCTTACATTTAGGTAGTATGTACATGCAAAGTAGTGTAAAAGTTGTTTTATTTAAAACTATGTAAAACGTGTTTTCCATACAATATTACACAACATTACCTGTCTACCAGTCTAAAGTGTGTGTGTGTGTGTGTGTGTGTGTGTGTGTGTGTGTGTGTGTGTGTGTGTGTGTGTGTGTGTGTGCATGCGTGCGTGCGTGTGTGCGTGCGTGCGTGCGTTTAGATTGGTAATTTTGTGTAATAATGTATGGAAAATATTTTTTATACAGTATATCCAGTGTATATATAAATACACCACACACACACACACACACACACACACACACACACACACACACAATATATAGATCGGTAATTTTGTGTAATACCGAATGGTAAACAGGCTTTTAATTTAATTTTATTTTTTTCAAATAAAACAACTTTTACACAAATTTTTCGCTTTCAGACATGTTTAGACCCTGAAAAGTAGACTTGTTTTCTTGGCGAACAGCTCGTTGCCATGGCAGTAGCCTTTCATGCAAAATCTAAAAGTTTGAGATAAATCTGATTCACCTGCTGGGAGATAATTAATATATATTTCCTTTAGCCAGTAGGTGGTGCCACCACTGCGATGAAAAATAAGTTTGTAATAATAATAATAATAATACATTTCATTTGTAAGCGCCTTTCAAGACACTCAAGGACTCTTAGAAGTCTTCAGGCCTAGACTCGCATCAAATGTGTGAAATGTTGACAAAATATGATCATGTGGGCCCGGTTACAGCAGCTTTTGTAGTCAAGGGGACGCTGAATTTTAAAGGAAATTCAAAATCGCAGGTTGAGCATAGAGCATATAGCTCCAAGCTCTAGAGCTGTTGCACAGAGCATTCGCTGCTTGGGCCCGAATCATCAGAATAATTCCTACAAAAACAATAGGGGCTAACAGCAGTCGATTCTCGGACCATAATACATAAATAAACACATTACTTCTAATTACGTGGATTATTTATTCTCGACAGGAAGAACATATTTTTCCTACATTTTAGGTAAAAATTAAAATGCCTCTGATGTGAGAACTCAGGAGATGTATGAAAATAATTTTATATACATCAATTCTATTTTACATTTTTGGGAAGTTTTAATTGTGAAACACAGTTTTTAAAATTTGTGTGCGGCCCTAAACACAGGTCAAATGCGCCCTCTCATGGCCGGTTGTTTTCAGTGTGTGACAGACGATAGCGTCTTCCTCAACATGTGTATAAATCACCTTGTCTCAATCTTACCTTTTCTGCTTGAGCGCTGCCTGGAGGCCATTAGAAAAATCGTTATATATGCCGCTTCATTAAATAAGCCACATAGTGGAAAGCATGTGACGAAAGTCGCAGTTTATAGTCCGTAAATTACAGTTGTGCATATCTTTTATCCACTACTTACTCAACAATGGCCTGGGTAATAAGCAAGAAAAGTGACCAAACAATTGAGTGACTTGTGTCTGTGTGCCAAAACAGGTTGTCATCAGTTGAGTGATGGCTGCATGTCCTACCTGAAGCGTATCTCCTCTTTGACTTTTCTGGACCTAAGAGGCTGCAAGAAAATCAGTATACAAGCCTGCAACGCCTTCATCTCTGACCTGTCACACATCGCTGTGTTCTGTATGATCGAGGATAAGGTTATCCAATATCTAAACTAAGTGGTTATTCACTTTTGGACTGAAGCCCAATGTCACAAAATTGCTGCTTGGGCAGTGTACTAATGTCTTTCACATCACGTCTATGACATCTTTTATCCAGTTTGTGTGTGTTACATTCGAGAAATCTAATCTTGCTTGGCACATCATCAAGCAAAATTTCTTTACTTCTTCCTACTCCCTTGAACATTATAACTGTGTTGAATGATGACTGATTTCTCTTTCCTTTTTATTATTTTATTTACCTTGTTTTCTGTCAAATTATTACTGTATATGTTTTATGTTCAATAAACAAACCAAACCAAAAACGTTTCTTAAAGAATGCACACTGAAATAATGATGATCTTGTCTCAAGTTCTTCCCATATTTATTTGGGTCTTATTCTGTCGATTGTATGATAACAGGTGGATGGTCGATTTCCAGTTTATTTGTACACTCTGCCATCTGGCGGAAGAGCATGTTATTACTCTGCCTGTCATTGTCACTGCCATGCATAAAAGAATAACGGTGCCTTCTTTGCATTAAACATTCTTGCCAATTCAATGAAATGAACCCACTGCACACCTGATCCTGTCCAGCACACTAAATGTGCCCACTGGTTGGGATCGCTGGTCTAGTACAGGGGTCCCCAACCGCCACCGGTCCGCGGACCGCTACCTGTCCGCCGGGCATTTGGTACCGGGCCGCACAGAAAGAACTTGCCTTATTTCCGTTTCATTTATTTCGGAATACGAAAGATGTTTTATTTTGAAAAACTACCAGCTTCTCCGTTACATCCGTCTGTGTTACGCTTGACACACGTCAAGCCACGCTTCTCCTTCACGTGACCGATTACTTCAAAACAAAACGCGGGAGCTCGCGAAATGAGTAAAAAAAAAAAAAACTGCTGGAGATCGCAAATGACGGCGGCCTTAAAAGTACGTTCGAGACAACTGGATTAAAGTTATGGCTGAATACTCTGAGATGGCCACAATAGCACTGTTGCTATTTCCGACATCCTACCTGTGTGAGGCGGGGGGTTTCTGCAGCAACGGCGACGAAAACAAAATTACGAAGTAGACTGGACATAAACCACATACTTGAGGTGTCATTGTCTCCGATTACCCCGAGATGGGACCGTCTGGTTGCAGAAAATCAAGCTCGGTGCTGTGGTGAGTCGTCATTTTAATGCACTTTGAATTTGCGTTGTATCATATTTTGAAGGCAGTAATTATACATTGCCATAGCGATCGGAGTGTTGCGGCCAGATTAGACGCTCCCTGTGTTTATTATTATATTTCGAAAACGCCACAGTTTTCATGCAGCTCATACCATATTATTTTGTTGTATTATTTCCGCTTCACCTGAAATGCCGGTCCCTGAAAATATTGTCTGACATAAACCGGTCCGTGGGGCAAAAAAGGTTGGGGGCCCCTGGTCGAGTAGACTTAAATGATTTTGAAGGGGTGATACTATTACCAAGCAGCAGTTCAGGAGCAGAGCAAGAAATAATTTACAGATGAATTGATGCATTTCAGATGACTTTGTTCAATAATGGAACCTGCCGTAGATCCCACAGTTGGGAAGATGTTTGTGTTATGAATCATTTTGTCTTGAGCTGAACAATGTTTTTTTTTTTTTTGGTCTTTCATGGTCATTGCATTGTCATTCAAAAGCATAAATATCTTCCCTATATAGTCTATATGGATTCTAACCTGCCCTTACCATTGATTACGTCCTATAATCCATCTATTTTTCACGAAAGAAAATTTTGTCTCATTCAGAAGTGTCTTCATATTTTTAACATTTAATAAATTGGAACAGAGGCATTCAGTGGAAATAAAAATTGTGGTTGTACAAGAAAGCACACTTCCACAATTGGCTTATTCTTATTACACCAATCTTTTCACCCTTATTTTACTAATCTTGATCTCATCTATGACTATTGTTTTATCTGTTCTGTATTTTGAATTGTATCCTTTTTTTTTTGTATTTTGCCCTTGATATTTGTTTCTTTATAAATGAAATTGCCTTTTTTTTTTTTTAAACCATGGCTGTAATGCTTTAAAAAAAGCCGTCACCTTACCGCGGTGGAGGGGTTTGTGTGTCCCAATGATCCTAGGAGCTAAGTTGTCCGGGGCTTTATACCCCTGGCAGGGTCACCCATGGCAAACAGGTTCTAGGTGAGGGACCAGACAAATCACGGCTCAAAGACCCCTTATGATGAGTACAATTAATGGGTCTCAGTTTCCCTTGCCCGGACGCGGGTCACCGGGGCCCCCCTCTGGAGCCAGGCCTGGAGGCGGGGCTCGTTGGCGAGCGCCTGGTGGCCGGGCCTACACTCATGGGGCCCGGCCAGGCTCAGCCCGAAGAGGCAACGTCGGTCCCCCTTCTCACGGGCTCACCACCCATGGGAGGGGCCAAAGGGGTCGGGTGCAATGTGAGCTGGGCAGCAGCCAAAGGCGGGGACCCTGGCGGTCTGATCCTCGGCTGCAGAAGCTAGCTCTAGGGACGTGGAATGTCACCTCTCTTGCAGGGAAGGAGCCCGAGCTGGTGTGCGAGGTAGAGAAGTTCCGACTGGATATAGTCGGACTTGCCTCAACACATAGCCTGGGTTCTGGTACCAGTTCTCTCGAGAGGGGTTGGACTCTCTTCCACTCTGGAGTTGCTCACGGTGAGAGGCGCAGAGCAGGTGTGGGCATACTTATTGCCCCCCGGCTCAGTGCCTGTACATTGGGGTTCACACCGGTAGACGAGAGGGTTGCCTCCCTCCGCCTTCG
>NW_017805548.1:3543926-3565493 GCF_001891065.2 Hippocampus comes
GGCATTGGAACGCATCTGGATCCGCCAGGAAGAGCTCGAAGAAGTGGCTGGGGAGAGGGAAGTCTGGGCTTCCCTCCTAAAGCTGCTGCCCCCGCGGCCCGACCCCGGATAAGCGGTGGAAAATGGATGGATGGATGGGCTGTAATGCCTTGGCCACATGAGGTAAACGTGGAAAAGATGACTTGTTCTGATAGTGAATGGGTGAAATAAATCTTTGAAGACAAATCACACATTTCATTATCTTTGCAAATAGGTCAGACAGTCAAGACATGCAGTATCAACTCTCTAGCCCTGAGGTTTCAAACAGATTTTCATACCTCACCATATGTAAATGGTTCAGACTAATTGGTGTAATGCAGGAATGCACATCCAAATGGTCGTCAAGGGTTTATGAAGCAGAGGTGCAACATCGAAGTAGAGGGTGTTTGAAATATTCCCTCCTCTTTTCCAATATATGCATGTACACTTTACAACGTGCTCCCACATTAGAACCAGACATATAGAATCAACCCGTTTGGCTGACTCATGGTTGACTGTTGAACGGGGAGAACATGCAAACTCCATAAAGTAAGGCCAGAGCCAGAATCGAACCTACACCTCTGCACTGTGAGGTTAGCAGTTACGCGCTAACCAGTCGACCACCGGGCCGCCCAATCCAACTTCAATATATTCTAAAATCCCCGCCTGCTGGTGTACTATTTTACCCATTCCAAAAATTGTGATTTCTTAAAATTTTAAAAACTTAAATTCTTAAAACTTAAAATTAAACAGTTTTCACCCCAATATTTCTCATTCAATCCCAGTGAGATATTCAATGAAGAGGTTCGACATCGTTCCCGTTTAAAATTTAAAACATTCAGCTCATTCTATTCACCTTTTCAATATCATTCAACACTTCGAAAATTCACGAAAGAAAAATTTCAAATTTTTCATATTTTATGTGGTAATAGGTTTGCAGAAATTTCATAAATTAAGCAAGGCTGAGAATGCTACCACTGTCGGGTTTGGTTGTGAAAAGGAAGTCCTGTTTAATCACTGGTGTCAATCGAATAATGTCAGACATTTAGAAGATTTTCCCCATTTAAAACTCGTCGAGGAATTTAAGAACTGCTTACCAAACACCTATGTTAACGAACAGAAGGTTACTACAGTGTCTGATGCAGCGGTTCTAGCTGATGAATATACTCTTTTGCACAACAACATTTTTGGAAGTCATCGTTCCTCTTTTGGACACAATCTTCAACCTGTCAAAGCTAGTAATTACCCAGTGAAACCTAACATTGATTTGATACTAAACAACGAAACAGTAAGGACACTGATGCGAGAGTTAGAGCTTTTTGTTTTTAATTGCAAAAAGTGCGGCCATACAAACGAGAACTGTTTCATTTTGACTAAAAAGAAGGATTCAGACTCTCCTCCCACTTTCTGACAAGTCTTCTGCTCAATCTGAGGCTTTAGTCAGGGGGTTTGGGATGCAGTTTGTTGGGGTGCCACTGCGTGCTCTTCATCTGAAATCTTGTCAAGGGACGCGTGGTGGTGGGCGTTAGTCCACAATTTCCCATGAACTCAACTGTATTCAGGGAGCACTGTAAAACAACAACCACTGTATGCAATTTTTTATATATATATATATAGATATATATATGAATGAATGAATGAATGAATGCTTTATTGTCATTGCACACTTGTTACACCGAAATTCTGCAGGAGCCTCCTCCCCCAAGTGCGTCTCGAAATATAAAAATATGGAATGGATTTTTTTTTTGTTTTAAATCGTGATAAGAATATGTTCGATATTCGGCACTAGTTAAGGTACAGTCCAAGTTGTCTTACAAAATGATATGAATCAGGGATTAGCATGACAGTATGTGGACTATTTCGGACTAATTGAAATACAGTCAGAGATATCATGAGGTATTTAGTAAAATTGCACACCCCCAGGCCTACACATTCACGTGCACACGATTTGAGGAATTGAGATTCAGCAGCCTGACTGCCCAGGGATAAAAACTGTTTCTGTGTCTGTTTGTCCGGCTTCTCATAACTCTATATTTCCTGCCCAAGGGCAGGAGGTTGAAGAGGCACCTGCCAGGGTGGGATGGATCAGTCAGGATTTTCTTTGCCCTTTGTAGCCCCCTTGAGTTCGCGATGTCATCCTGGGATGGCAGGGGGCAGCCGATGATTTTTTGTGCTGCCTTTATGACTCCTTGCAGAGCATCCCTGTCCTTAGCCGTACAGCCGGCATACCACGCTGTGATGCCGTACATCAATACGCTCTCCACTGTGGAGCGGTAGAAAGTGTGTAGCAGGTGTGAGCCCGTCTGGCATTTGTTCAGCAATCTTAAGAAGTGCAGCCTCTGTTGCGCTTTCCCGACCAAAGCCTCTGTGTTTGCATGCCATTTGAGGTCGTCTGTTACATGCACACCCAGGAACTTGAACGTCGAGACCTTCTCCACACAGACACCGCCCATCTGTAGTGGGGAGGGTTCTGCTCTCTTCCTCCTCCAGTCCATCACCATCTCCTTTGTTTTGCTGGTGTTCAGTAGCAAATTGTTTGATGAACACCAGCCTACGAGTCTCTGTACCTCCTCCCTATACGCCGTCTCATCGCCATTGGAAATGAGACCCACCAATGTAGTGTCATCGGCGAATTTCACGATGACATTTGAGTCACACTTGGGTGTACAGTCATGTGTGTACAGTGTAAATAGGAAGGGGCTCAGCACACCGCCCTGGGAGGAGCCCATGCTGAGTGTCAGTGTGGAAGATGTGTGGGGCCCCACCCTCACAGTCTGTGGTCGATCTGTCAGGAAGCTTCTGATCCATTCACAAGTGGGGGATTTAATCTATCAGGAAAGGATGTTTATTTTGTAGTTGACATGAAAAACTATTCTTTTCTAAAGACAGTGACGTACGCTGGCGCTGGGATGGACCAATGACTATAAAAATCGTAAAAAGTGAACGAATGTAATTTGTTGACGGTTATCTTAATCCATAGAGCCAGTTATTCCGGAATGATTATACCCTTATATTGTTTCATTGCTAAAAGAAAAAAAGGGTAATTTTTCAAAACATATTCAAAAAGGCATTAGGTGTCTGGAACCTATCGAAATACTATTCGGTCAGAATCTACCCGTTATCGCAGGCTACGCAATAATATGTTAAATTAATCAAATTAACTTTTTCAGGTTAAAAAAAGTCAATAAGTTTACACCAATGATTTAATTTACTGATAATTAACTAAAACAATCAATTATAATCATTGGATTATTTTTGTTCACAATAGTAAAATTCATACAAGAAACAAATATCAATGAAGTGAAATAAAACAAAATTCCTGATATGTGAATTGTGTTACATAAAATAATGTCATAAGATCATATTATATTAAGTCTAAGATGTATTAGGAGCTAAGAAACAGTATTATCAAAGAAAATATGAAATTAAACAGTAACAAGGAAGAAGGTTATGTCAGTAGTACAGTATTGAGAAGAGTGCTTCATGATCTGATAATACAAAAGATAACGAACATTTTTATAGCTACTGCCAAAAAGGCTGGCCGATTCAGGGTGTACCCCGCCTACTGCCCGGAGACGGCTGGGATAGGCTCCAGCACCCCCCGCGACCCTAGTGAGGATCAAGCGGTTCGGAAAATGAATGAATGAATGAATATATACACAACAATAAAACAATAATTTATAACAAAGAAAATAGAAAGCACCAAAACATTAAAACTAAAAATCAAGTCTGAGTCGTGCTGAGTCAAAAGCCAAAGAATAGAAATGAGATTTAAGACAAGTTTAAGAGATGGGCAGCAAGGCGGCTTGCCGGTTTCTTTTATTTGGGGAAATGACCTGGCTGGTGGTAAGGTGCTTCTGAATCCAGAAGTGACTGTGGTTCCTTTGCCAGAGGATACACACGGCTGAAGCATGTCATGATTCGATTTGGGACCAACAGGTGGCACTGTAGGGCTCCCCCTGCAGCTGCACACCTGTTAGTCATTACGCAATTAGTTGTATAAACGGACTCCCGCCCGACCACTCATTGTTTGTTTGTTTGTTTGCTGTTGCTGTCATGTTTGTCGGTCATGTTCTCGATCATGTTTTGGTTGACTGTTAGTTTTAGCTACAGCCTGGGGTTTGTTTGAGATTCTTTTTGTTTTTAGGACTTTGTTTGTTTTGGATTTAGTTTTCTGTGTTTTATCAATACACTTCAAGTACAGCCTGCTCCTCCCGCGTGCTTGCTTTTTGGGGTCCACCACCACCGCGCAAACGTGACAAAGCAAAAGTATCCAAAGGCATTTGCTCTCTGTGCTGTCACATGCGCAATGTCCAAAAGGCAAGAGTAGGATTCTTTCGGAAAACCGAATCAAAGTATTTCTCCATTTCCCCTTTATCCAATCCCTGCTGTGGAGGAAGCATTTGAACGAGTCATTGTTGACTGTTTGGGCCATTTATCGAAGACAAAGGGTGGGAGTATGTTCCTTTTGACAATTATGTGGTTTGCAACTTGATATCCCGAAGCTGTACCATTTGCATAAGATAAGTACTGCAACGGTTGTAAAAGCGCTCATCACGTTTTTTTTTTTTTCTCTGTTCGGTCTTCCTAAGATCGTTCAAACTGATCACGGGTCAAACTTTATGTCACGGATTTTTACGTACGCTATGAAACAGCTAAACATATCTCATTGTTGGTCGAGTGCATACCACTCTGAAAGCGAAGGGGCTATTGAGCGGTTCCATCAAACCCTTAAATCCATGCTCCATACTTACTGCTTTGACTCTGACAAAGATTGGGATGAAATACTCGTCTTTGCCATTTGGAAAGTTTCTCAGGAGTGGTTGGGCTTTAGTCCAGCAGACTTGGTGTTTGCAGACACTGTGAGAAGGCCCTAAAAGAGAAATGGCTGGGTGATGACAAACCGCAAAACCTGTTTGATTTTGTAACTCTCACTTGAGACTCCAACGAGCGTGTGAACTGGCAAAACAAAATATGTCGTTCAGTCAAACAAAAATGAAAAGCTGGTTTGCAAAAACACCAAAAGTTGCTCCTTCAGTCCAGGTGATAAAGTGTTGGTTTTAGTGCCTGTTCTGCTCTTCTGCTCATAAGGCCCACATTAGAGTGGGCCTTATGTTGTCAAAGAGAAACTCAACAGTTGTGACTACATTGTTGCCACTCCAGACTGGAGGTAGAGTAACAGGTTATGCCAAATTAACATGGCGAAACCCGATTTGGATCGGGAACCTGTCTTGCTGCAGGCTGTTGACAAGAAAAGTGATGCAGTTTTGGTGTTGCACAATGCCAAAATTGTCAACGTAGCCCCAGTAGGCAACGTGCTGTTCAGTACCGATACGACAGAGACTGGCATTGGCCTGTCCTCGTCTGTTGATAACGCCGATGATTATGTGGGTCGATCTGCTACAGTTGTTCAGCGGTGTTTGGCTCATGTTGATTAATACTTTCCACGTTACAAAAGCCCAATGTCAAGAAGTGATAATATTAATAGAGTCTCATCTTTGTCTGTTTGCAGATGTGCCCTCTAAGACTCGTGTGCTGCACCACAACATTGGGAGGATCATATCCAGCAGATTGACATCGTGTTTGATAGGCTGCGTGATGCAAACCTTTCACTGAACTTTGGCCAAGACACAGTGACTTATTTGGGCAAGGTGGTTGGTCATGGCTAGTTCAAATGTGCAAGCTAAAGCTGAGGCAATTCTTTCTTTTCTGGCTCCTCTTTCTCAGTGTCACCAACCTTTTTTGACCGAAGATCTACTTTTCAAGAAACCAACCTCCTGCGATCGACCCGTGACAGCATGTGAACACATATGCGCACGTGCGCACCCATGCACACCCATGCACACGCGTGTATACGCACACATGTATGCCATGATGAGCAACAGCCATAACAGCCTCTAACGTGAACAAAACTGAAAGATAAAGTAGATACAAGAGTGTCTGAAAAGGAAATCACTGCCTACCTCAGTAAAGACGTGACGTGGAGGCATGGGACAAACCTTTGCAGCGTATTAAGAACAGGAACTTCACTATCATAGCTCACATATACTGTTTTGAAATACTTCTCCTGGTGCTCCAGATTCCCATTCTTTGTCAATGTCATTTGTGAATTACAGATTAAACAAATTTTGAATGAGAATTTAAAAAAAACAAAAAAGATAAATTCCAAGATATTTCGCAAGAGCTCTGATCGCAAGCTGCAATTGCAGACTGCCGACCACTAACAACTTCTGCTGATGCAGGTCACGTGCCACCGTAGGATAAAGGTGACCTGCTTTTTTATTTTATTACATTTTTTAAATACTTTTCTTGAGAAACTGATTGGATGCTTTCGGTGCTGTGTACACTGACACAAAAATATAGAATATTTATAACAAGCACACAGACACACATTTTTTTTTTCATTTCCTGCTCCACCCCTCGCGATCGATTTAGGACCAGTCCACCAGCTACTGGTCAATCACGATTGACTGGTTGGGCACCCCTGGATTAGAGCATCCTGTCTCAGACTTTTCTAAGAAGTTGAATTGGCACCAATGCTGCTGTTCAACAATTGAGAAAGAGAGTCTAGCTCTTGTTTTGGCACTGAAGCATTTTGAGGTCTATGTTGGTGGTGCTCAGGTGGCTTCTGTTGTTTACACTGACCATAACCGTCTCACATTCCTGAATCGGGATAATGTCCTGGCCCGTGGATTATCGCGGTGCTGATGGATCGTGACCGTGAGTGTCACTCCTGGGTATTACTCCCGGTGGTATTACATGTGGTAGTGAGGGTTTGTGTGTAGTTTCTCTTGCCACTAGTTGGAGCTCCCGCTTCTCCTGCGTACCTGGTGTTCCACCTGGCAACAATCAACACTTCTGGGAAGAGCATAGAGCAGGGGTGCCCAAACTTTTTGGACCGAAGATCGACTTTTCGATCAACCAACCTCCCGGGATCGTCCCTTACCTTATGCACACACACACACACACACACACACACACACACACACACACACACACACACACACACCCACACACACACACACACACAAACGCCATGAGCCTGACATGGAGGCATGCGATGCACTTTTGCAGCCTGTTAACTGTCGTAGCTCACACGTACCGTTTTAAAGTGCCTCCCTGGGCCCTCTAGAGTCCTATTCTTTGCCCGTGCCCTCGGTGAATTGTACACGAAGCAAACTCTGAATGAGAATAATGACGATAAAAGATATAGCGCAACAGCTCTGATCACAAGCTGCAATTGCAGACTGCTGCGTGCTAACAACTTTTGGTGACGTAGGTCACGCGCCACCGTAAGTTAAAGATTTATCTGATTTATTTTATTTTATTTTTTAAATATTTTTTTGTGAAAATGAGACTGATAGGATGATTAGGGTGCAGTGTACATTAACACAAAAAATATATTACTAACATGTGCAAAGACACACAAATGGTTGGTTGTTTTTTTTCTCCTCTACACTCCTCGGATCTACTTGGGACCAGTCCTCGATTTACCGGTCGATCAGGATCAACATAATGGATAGAGTGTGCTGCAGGGGGTGCATTTGCTTTCAAATAAGACAACACATGACACATTGCACCACATACCTTGTACACTGTTAGTGGTGAGGTCAAACGTTGTTTTTGTTGTTGTCTAACTGCTTTTTTCAAAGCCGCCCAGTTTCATGCATGATTAGCATGCTGGAACTTTTCTTGTTTTCGTTTATTGTATTAGTTTGGGCAGGTGACCACCGGTAGCCTCATTAATTCAGTTTTCCTTTTCTAAATCTATTTTTTTTTCTTTTTCTTTGGTTATGTGGACATAACATAACATTGAATTCGCCAACCTTTGATTTGGGTTGGTCCTGTCATGTTCTGTTTTGATTGTGTTTCAGGTCCAGCTCGAGTGAAGGGCGTTTCCATCCAGGAGGTGCACCTGTGCCGTATTTTCCCATCAAGTCTTGCCATGTACTTAAGGACTGCCAAGCTGCCTGGTCTTTGTCTGATTATTGACTTTGTTTTGCTTAAAGTGGGGTTTTCGAGACCTCTCAATACTATTCATAGTCACTCTTGTTTTGTTCATCGAGCCTTGTTTGTATTTTTGTTTTTCAATTATTGCTCTTCATCAATGTTCTCGTGTTGTTGGACTTTTGATATTTCATTTGTGTATTCTCAGTGTTTTATTGAACCTTGCCTTTGCAAGCATTGTTTGTTTCCTGCATTGTTTTCCTGTGGCTCCTTGTGACCTGTGATTTCACTTTATACATTGTTGGTGTGATTTTCTTTAATAAATATTTTTGTTATCGCACATTGTCCTACTCTACATTTTTGTAATCCAAAAACATTATTCGTTTCGGTCGATCCAGTGTTGGCCCTACCTTTTTTATTTTTGGTCAGTCCTTTTTGGCTGTTTGTTTGAGGTTATTTTTGGGTGGGTGAAATAAAGATGTCGTTTGACCTTACTCCTTTTTGTCTCTGCCATCCTCCGTATGTTGCTGAGCCAAAGAAGGTGTAAAACTGCTTTTATTGTTAATAAAGGTCTAATATCTCTGAAATTTTATCAATTAAATTTAATTATTCGAGAACTATTTTTTAACATGATTTCTAAAGGTCAGAAAAGAGTCTAAAATGACTCCCAGAGACTTAAATTCTGTAACTAAGTGAAGTTCATGCCCCCTCAAAAACACACCGGCATTTGGAAGTATAATAATCTTTTTTTTTTTTTTAAGAACATCATGCACATATTCTTTATTTATTTTTGTGTGGGTATCGAGAAATAGACAGGACTTTGCTAGCCAGTCTTTGGTGAGTTCATCTGTGAGAATGCAGCCAGCTTCTTGCACACTTTTTTCTTTTCCTTTTTTTTTTTTTTTTTTTTTTTTTTTTTGCAGGAGTATATACTACTTCGTCGTCAGCATACATTTCAATTCGTATATTTGCATTGGTCTGGTATATCATTTACATAGAGTGAAAATTGAACTGTGCTCTGCGACTGGCAGGCAACCGATTCAGGGTGTCCCCCGCCTACTGCCCGAAGACAGCTGGGATAGGCTCTAGCACCCTTGCGAGGATAAAGCGGATCGGAAAATGGATGGATGGATGGAAAATTGAACTGGTCACAGTATGGAGCCCTGCGGGACCCCTACTGGTCACTCAAGAGAGGTTAATTTGACGTCATTCACCACCACACACTGTTTTTGGTTATTGAGATATGATTTCATCCAATTTAAAGCTTGTTCTAATAAATGTAATTTTGTTCATTTTGCTCAAAGAATTTTATGGTCAAGGAACACAACTGATAGTGTCTTCAGTTGAATAATGGGAGCGAAAGCCAAGTTGCTTGTTCAATTAATACTTTAAAAATCAATTTCCAATAATTTTTCAGACCACTGGTAATATGTGAATTAGACAATAATTTTAATTCTAGAATTTTTAATAGATGCATTCAACATGTGTGTAATTGGCTCTATCAATGTGTTCTTGTGCTCTTTTAAAAAGCTAATGTCGAGGCCAAAATCATCTATGGCCCTTGAGGTGTTGAGTGAGCTACTTCTACATTAGTTATCTAATTTATATCAAAAATTTAAATACCTGTATTAGAATCTATTACTGACTTACTTATTTGGTATCATAATCTCTACAGATGAGGGGGGCAGATGCAACTTGAATTTTGATTTAGGTCTTGACAAAAGGCATAAAATACTAAACTAATGGTTGCAGCGTGGTTTATCATTAAGAGGAAGAATTTTGGAAACCAAAGCTGAAGGTTTATCCCGATTTACATGTGATGCTTTGTATCTCAATGTAACCAAAAAGAGTTTGGACGATATAAACAAAATCCATCCATCTATCCATCCCTCCATTTTCAACATCACTTATCTCCAACAGTGTTGCGCGGGGGTTGCTGGAGCCTATCCCTGTGGACTTTGGGCAGAAGGCGGACTACACCCTTAACTGGCCGCCAGTCAGACACAAGGCACACAATATGGAAAAAATGCTTTTTCATTTTGTCTGGAAGAACAAAACCCATGAAATTAAAAAGTCAGTCATAAAGAACTCCTATGATAGGGCTGGCCATAACTTTTTGGACTTTCACACTCAAAACAATACCTTCAAAATAAATTTGTAAAACCAATTCTTCAACAACCCAGGCTCCATCTCGAATTTTATCCTAAATTTTACATCTTCTAAACTTTGAGACCTTAACTTCGTTTCATTTTATAACTATAGTATCTCAAAATTTCTCAATGAATGCTCTAATTTCTACAAACAGATGCTCCTCTCCTGGTCATTAATTTAGAAACACAATTTCTCGCCACACAGATTATTTATGGTACACCAAAGATATTGCATACAAACGTAAATCTTTATTTTATCCCAGGTAGTTTTCGGATAACATTCTTTTGGTTGGTCAGTTGTTAATCTGAATGGCTCACTTTTGACGCACCAAGAATTTTTTTGAAAATATAATGTCATTATTTCTGTTTCTGATACTGTTCCAAACTCTATTTCTCTTGGTGTTATGTTAAAAGTTTATCTGGTTACAACTTGAGGCTTAATTTATCACCGACTGATCCAACAAAAGCTTACATTGGAAAGATATGGTTTTCTCTGAAACATAATCACTATAATTTATGAAGACTTTTTCAGAAACAGTGGCCTCTATTTCAAATGTTATTTCTTCATGAGAAAAAGTTGTCAATAACCTTAATTGAAAAAAAAACACATTTGGAAGCTCCCTGCTAAATATTTTATGAACAACAAAGAAAAAGAAGTATAATTCACAGATGTTAACCAAGTTTTTTTTTTTTTTTTTTTTTTTTACAGGGGTTTATAAAAGACATGAACCCAGTTTGCTCTTTCTGTGAAGAATTCCCTATGGATGTGTTTTTCATTTGTTTTGGGATTAATCATTTTCAATCAAATTTTGGAAACAATTGCATTTTTTTCTGTTTTAGAACCACATTTGAAAAGATATTGTTTGGTTTCAGTAACAACTCATATGTGACAAAAAAAACACATTACTATATACTATTAATCTCTTTACATTGTTGTCTAAATGGCAGATACATAAATGTCGACATATTAACCAGAGACCTAATTTTTGTGTTTGCAAATGATTTCATACAATATATTAAAACTGTTGAGCAATCCACAAATGAGAAAGGACATAATACTGTTGTTTTTATGATATTTCCATAGTACAGTATAACATAGTATCCCCCTGGCTGTTATTCTTTATAATTGAATAGACGGTCCTGAAAACCTGGACTCACCCCCACTTAGTGGTAAGATCGGGCGGCCCGAGCCCGAGCCCGAGGCCAGGGTCAGGCCTAAAATGTCAATCATTGCTTTGGGTTCGGGTCGGGTCGGGCCCGGCTTCTCTCTCGCTGACTTTTTTTTTTTCGTTTCGAAACCGTCAATAATTTTGGCCACGAGAGACCGTGGTTCGCAAAAAAAAAAAAACTGTAGTCGCCTCATCACAACACGTACTGTTCTAAACTCCTGCAATGACAATTCAAAGAACTCCATCCTGTCTCTGTCTATTATCCTGCTGTCATTGTTTTTCTTTGTCTCTCTGCTTCTCTCTCTTAAAGTGCCACGCTAGATTCTTAAGGACGTACTGCTGGTGTGGTTAATGGCGCAATTTTCAAGCCGTCAAAATGACGGACGGCCTTAAATTTTTCTTACAACTATTTAAAAAAAATTCCGTCAACGATGGAAAATTGTCGGTTAATGTACCCTTTGCAGAAACAGAAATACATGTTTAAAAGATGTAAATATTTATACAGACTTGTTTAACTTAGATTTCGTGACAAAAGACAGGCTTTAATTTGTTATCACAAATCACCCCTCCTCCTCCCGAGTCATCACAAATAAAATGGGAAATGTCGGGTTTGCTTCGGGCTCGAGCCTGCAAATCAAGTTAATTGGTCGGGCTCGGGCCAGGTCGGGTTTAAATACCAGCGGGCCGGGTCGGGTCGGGCTGGATTTTTTTTGGCCCGATCTTACCTCTACCCCCACTCACCCATTTTTAATATGCTTACATTTATATTTTATATTTATTTATATACTTCTGTCTTCTACTTTCTCCCTTTCATAATTTTGCTGCTGTAAATCGGGAATTTCTCCATTGTGAGATAAATAAAGGCTTTCTTATCTTAAAGGTTTTCTTAATTTGTGTTGCTAAAAAACACTCGGTCCGATCATATTGCCCACACTTCAGTGAAGATTTGACCAAAACTAGCAAGTGAAAATTGCTTTCCTGTAGCAAAAACTATATTCTCAAGAGTAAATATTAATTGAAACAATTAATTTCCATCGACGTTTTAAGGTTACCTTTGTATTTTGGCCCAACGTATTCAGCGAGCTTCTGCGCATGCGCCGCAAATCGTGCAGCGGCCGTAAATAGGGCAGTTCAATAATGGAGCCATACCTGCCATTGCCCGGAAGCCCGAGCCCAAGTTTTTACTTTGTTACTACTTTACCGAAGTTTTAATTGAATTTTAAGCAGCAAAATTGCCAGAACAACAACCGTTGCCGCCACGCTTAAGCCGATGATGAAACACTGCCCCAATTGTGCAATTTTCGTACACTTGTACCGGCACTTTGGAACATTACACGCACTTCTCTACTTGTACAACTACTATGAGGACCGTAAGAAGCAGTGTGGGTGTTGGGAATGGCCCAAGTCAATGAATGGTAAGGAGATAATGCTGCATTCAAGGAAGGAAAATTACTCGTAATTTACTCGGATTGTCCCAGTTCCGACCTCAAAGCCTTCGGGGCGAATGTCAACAACAACGATGTCTGATTCCGATAAATTGTGTGTTGTTCTGGTTCATCACAACATGTTCTGACCGCCAGGAAACCTTTTTTTCATAATTTCCATAATTTCTAAAAAAGGGAATTTATTCAAATAATTCCATTCCTTTCGCCAACTAACTCCAGGGAGGGTGATAACGGCATGTCTTCGCGTATTCGGTACAAATCACGTTGTGTTACGTGAAGTTATTACGAATAACTTAGTTGATGTAATAATGAATAAATAAAGCATCACATACGTTAATAACATTGTAAATTACTTTTTGCCATTCACGGTCTGTGTCTCGATGGGGGTCGCCATTTCAGAAAGACACCACATTGGAGTCGGTCGTTTTTTTTTCCCGATTTTAAAACTCCGACCTCCCAGGTCAAAGGAGCGTGATACAGGTACAGTCGTGGACTTTCATCGGCCGGAAGTGAAAGAAGTCCATCGTCCTACTTTCCTCGAATGCAGCATAAGGGTGCACGTGACTCGACTATTCCGCCACAGCAACCGAAATGGCGTAACCCCTTAATAGTGTGCCATTGAGGAAATAGTGTACACATTCGGACACAACCTGTATGTTTGGTGGGAGGAGCTAACATGTAAACCGAAGGGCGAGGATTGAAGATGTAATACCTAACAATTCAAGAAAATGAGACTTGGCCAGTACCTACCTACGGACATTAGCATCGTATAGTCTTGTGTAAAGGTGCTCGATTCTCAGCTATATAGGAAGGTCTTCCAACATGAGATTGAAATTGGGATTTATTTTACGGGGTTTACTTCTCATTCTTACGTTTCTTGTATTAGCGGTGTTGTGGTCTTCATTAACCAAACTGAGCGCCGGGAATCACTTTGGAGCACGGGTGAGTAAATGAATTGACACTCAAATCTCTTCAGCAGCTATACACAAGGGGTGTCCAAGCTCGGTTATCAAGGGCCAATGTCCTGCTTGTTTTCCATCTCTCCCTGCCGAAACACACCTGATTCGAAGGATCAGCTCATCGGTAAGCTCTGAAGAAGTAAGATAGCTATCCATATTATTTGAATCAGGCGTGTTGCAGCAGGGAGAGATGGAAAACATCCGAAAAACCGAGTTTGGACACCTCTGAACTACACTTCTCAGTGAAACCGTCGAAGTTCATCTTGATAGAGCTTGATAGATTTATGTCTTGACAGCTTGCCTTTCCCCAAAAATGTGACATGAATAGAGGGCTTCAATTGTTATTTGTGATGCGTCATATTTATTGAACAACCGTGTGGAAGTTGGCGAACATCCTGATGTGACGTCAGTGGCTCATATGAGCCACTTATGATCAAATAGTCCACCCCCTTTTATTTATTTTAAAACTCCGTTTGCCTTTTTAAAATTGCTTTCAAACATAGGCGTGTCTAGCCAATTTTTAGAAAAAACACCTCATAAGTGAATTCTATCTATCTATCTATCTATCTATCTATCTATCTATCTATCTATGTGTATGTATATGTATATATGTATGTGTATGTATATGTATATAGGTATGTGTATGTATATACAGTAATCCCTCATTTATCGCGGTTAATGGGGACCAAAACCACCCGCGATCAATGAAAATCCGCGAAGTAGCGTCCAATTAACATAAACAGGTAAAAAAAAAATGTTGTTTTTTTTTTTATAAAGTCCGCAAAAGGTCCGCGATAAGCTGCAAAACAACAGCGAGTCACATAGAGCAACATATACAGTACTGTACTCCATGTATATTTAAAAAAAACAAAAAAATTTTTTTTTGTTTGAAAAAATCCGCGATGCACTGAACCTGCAATAAACGAACCGCGAAGTAGCGAGGGATCACTGTATATGTATGTGTGTGTGTGTGTGTGTGTGTGTGTGTGTGTGTGTACCCTCCCCATTTCTCCGGGCTTGGGACCGGCACTGGGGACCAGTGCACCCCCAGGGGAGGGCACTGCCCCCCAGCGGCTGGGTTGCTCAATCATGAACAACAATATACATATATACAAAAAAAATCTCTCTCTCTCTGTCTCTCTCTCTCTCTCTATTAGAGCTGTCAAACGATTAAAATATTTAATCTAATTAAAAACGCAACTGTCATAATTAACTCAAATTAACTAAAAATTAATCATGATTACTCACGCATTTTTTATAATTTCTGAATTTGCTTTTATATTTTTTGTCCTATTTTTCCCCATTTTAATGCTCTCAACATGGAATCATGAATCAGTTTCCTATGTGCAAAATGCAAATACTTACTGAAATAACAATTTCGATTTTCAATTTTACATGAACATTTTTCACTTGGAGCAGTTATTCAAACATAATCTCTCACACAATATTACTGTCCATCAACAACAGTGAAAAAAATATTTTGTCCCACAACAGCTGCTTTAACAGCTCTTTTTATGGAATCAAAACAGAGCAATATAACATTATAAAGTGCCCATCTAAGCTAAACTAGCAATCAGCCTATAGTGGATTTAAGCCATGGTTGCATACTTCGTTTTTCTCAAGTTTGCTTTGAACACAGCAGTCAGGCTATGTTGATTCTGTTGGTCCTTCTTGCTCCTTCAGCAAATTTGTTCTTCGTCGTGTGATCCATTTTCTTAGCTTTGAAATTATACATAGCTGTCTGTCTGAGATGAGGGGGCGGAGTACTCACGTCAGCTGTGTGCTTGGCCATTCAGTGGTATTTCAGACTCGACGTGCTATGATGATAGCTCAGTTTACGACTGCAAAACATACAGGTAACTTTGGTCTTGTTAGTGGAACAATCTGGCAACTTTTTAAAAGTAAACTTTCCATTCATAAACTCTTAAAGTATCCGTTTTCGGTGTCTCGCGCTGCCGTGGGTGACAAAAGAAACGTGCGTGGACACGTGCAGCGCGCTTGTTGTTTTGTTTCTGGTTTATTTATAGAGCAACGTAACGTCCACTGTGACGTCTGCCGCGTTAATCTCGCGAGAAAAAATTTAATCCCGTTAAAATTCATTTAAATTAATGCCAATAAAAACACGCTAAACTGACAGCTCTAATATATATATACATTTACATATACATGGAATACACAAAGGAAAAGCTTATCGCCTATGATCTTGCAGTTCTCTGGAACCCTGTTATTCATGAGGGTTCCAATCGCTGTCAGTCCTTTTGTCATCAGGGTGTCAAGGAGGCTGATTGTTGTAAAGTACCTGCCAAAGAACAGGTGGGTGCCTTGGGGAACCGACTATGTCAATTGAAGAACACATTGTTCCCCAATGCCCTTTTCTCCTGTAGCTGTGAAAGTTGACTTGCCTTGGTAGACCACAAAATCCCAAACTAGACCAGTTGGTGCAGCCAAGACAAATACCTTCAGTCCAGTTGGGTTTGATTTGCCGGGTACATACTGGCGCATTGGGCATCAATCAGTAAAAGGAACCATTTGCTCGTCAATGCACACTTTTCCTGTTCTTGGCAGACTCAGACATCCTTGTCTTACTTTGCTCAAGAGAGGCCTGATTCTCCACAAGAGATCACTTGTTTTTTCTTCATCTGAAACATCAAGGTCGTTGACGAGCTTGGAGTTTATCAATTTGTAAAACCGATTTCTGGTCATTGATTCCGCCACAATTTTGACTCTAGTACTTGAGGGCCAATACATTTGAATGTTTGGATATCCTAGACAGCCCATGTAAATAGAATTCCCAAAGAATGTCTTCAGTTCTTCAGGTGTGGTATTTAACGTTGCTTCAGACACAAGTACTTCACGCTGATTTGTGTACAGGGCCATTTCTTCAAACACAGAGTCATCAATGTATTGCTTAAGGGGTCCAGTTTTGGTGTGTCATAGCAGCATCATATCATCTTCATCAGACAACTCATTGTCCGAGTTTCCATCAACAACCCGCAGTAAAATTCCCTCTGCTTCTGAGAATGACTCCCTTTCTTGTCATTTGGGAAAAAAAGAGCAAAATCGATGAAATAACTTCAAATGTCCACTACAGAGGACATTTTTTAAACACTTGAATATTAGCCTCAAATACACTTAACTCAAACAACACTTTAACGTGTTCATAAGAGTCTTATAAATAAAATGCCAACAGCATTTCAAGACAAAATGTGTTTGATAAAAAGGATTAAAGACTTACTTTTCCTCTTCCCATTAAAAGTGCCAGCACTGAGGGAAGCCATTTTCTTGTAATGTGAAGTCAAAGTAACAAAGTCCCACCCCCTACAAATTTGGTATCATTGGAAAGCAATGAATGTACTCTTTAGAGCACAAAAGAGTTAATGCAATTGGATGCACTGGGTGGGACATATTTAGGTTTAGAAATGTCCTCTACAGAGGACAAAGTTGAACTACTGGTAGTCAGGACACACATATACACACACAATACAATATGCCAGGGGTGTCAAACTCATTTCACATTGTGGGCCACAAACGGCCTTGGTAGATGTCAAGTGGGCCGGACCATTCAAATGATACCATACTGTGCCATAAATAACCCAAATAAGATGTCTTTCCTTTGTTTTGGTCTAAAGAAGCACAAGAACATTAGGAAAATGTTGAAATTTAATGAACATATCTTTTACAAAACATTTCATGAAGCACCTTAGATTTCCTTAGACAAATGTGCAATTTACTTTTATCATATATATATATATATATATATATGCGTTGCAACCGATCCCACTAATTGTACAATGGCACAAAACTTTCACAATTGATATTGAAAAATATAGTAATGCACTTGAAGATTAAACAAGATTTATAAAGAAAGGACTTTTTAAACCATTTACATATGTGCATATAAAATCTAAATTTAATCCCTTCCTACACCTTACAAACTAAGGAGAGTGCTATAATATGTGTAAAGAATAAAGTATTCACATGTCCTTGATAGCGTCTGGCCGTCTGCTGTGTTGGGTCTGTCTCAGTGACAGACTGAGGCTGCTGTTGTCTTCTTCTCTGATAAAAACAATGTTGTCTTTTCCTCTGATCAAAACAGTGTGTCCCTTAGCGGATACTCCATGAATTGCACCTTATTAAGAATATTCATTCCGTGTCTTATGCATTTTTTCACTTTCTAAATTATCCTGCGGGCCTGATCGAACCTCCTTGGGGGCCGGTTCCGTCCCTCGGACAGTAAGTTTGACACCCCTGCAATAGGCAATTGTCTGGTAACCAGTTCAGGTCGTACCCCGCCTACTGCCGAGGACAGCTTGGATTGGCTCCAGCACGCCCGCGATCCTGAGGATAAGCGGCTCAGATAATGGATAGATGGACAATGCAATGATGTGCAAATTGAGGATACTACAAAGACAAGATATTTAATGTTCAAACTGATAAACATTATTGTTTTTAGGAAATAATCATTAAATTAGATTTTTTTTTTTTTTAGCCTGCAACACATTTCAATAAGGCTGGGAAAGGTGGCAAAAATGCCTGAGAAAGTTGAGGACTGCTCAGTAAAAACCTCATTGGAACATCCCACGGGTGAACAGGCTAACAGGCTAAAAAAGGAGCATACCTGAATTGTTCAGTCATTGTCAAGCAAAGGTGGGGCGACGTGGTGAACAACTTTGTGAACAACTTTGTGAACAACTCCAAGATACAACTGCAAAGTAGTCTAACAGTTTCAGGACAATGTTCTTCAACGAACAAGTGCAAACAATTCAGGGATTTCGGAACCCACGGTCTATAATATCATCAAAAGTTTCAGAGAATCTGGAGAAATCATTGCATGTAAGCGGCAAGGCCGAAAACCAACATTGAATGCCCGTGACCTTCAATCGCTCAGGCGGCAGTGCATCAAAACCCAACATCCATGTGTAAAGGATATCACCACAGGGGCTCAGGAACACTTCAGAAAACCACTGTCAGTTAATACAGTTCGGCGCTGCATCTGTAAGTGCAACTTAAAACGCAAAACAAAAGCCACAACACCAGAAACGCTGCCGGTTTCTCTGGGCTCGAGCTCATCAAGATGGAATGATTTAAAGAGGACAAGTGGTTTGACAAGGCCACATTTCAAAGTTTTTTTGCTTAAATTGTGGATATTTGTATCCTCCGGGTCAGAGGAACCCCCCCCCCCCCCGCCCCCTAAAAGAAAAGCCTGTTGTACGCAAAGTTCAAAAGCCAGCATCTGCGGTGGTCTGGCGCCGTGTTAGTGTCAATGGCATGGCTAACTTAGACTTCTGAGAAAATACAAATTAAGGCTGAAAGGTACATACAGGTTTTGGAGAAAATATGCTGCCATCCAAGCAATGTCTTATTCATGGACACTCCTCCTTATTTCAGACAATGCCAAACCACATTCTGTACATTACAAGAGTGTGACTTGATAGCAAAAGACTGCAGGTAATAGACTGGCCAGGCTGCATTCCAGACCTGTCTCCCATTGAAAATGTGTGGTGCATGATGAAGTGTAAAATACGACAATGGGAAACGCCAGAATGTTGAACAGCTGAAACTGTACATCAAGGAAGAATGGGAAAGAATTCCACCTCCAAAGCCTCAATAATTTGTGTGTATCCTCAGTTCCAAGTCGTTAATGGAATATTGTTAAAAGAAAAACTGACGTAACTAGTGGTAAACATGACCCGGTCCCAGCTTTTTGGAAAGTGTTTCAGCCATAAATCTAAGTTAATGATTATTTGCTAAAACCAATAATGTTTATCACTTAGAACATTAAATATCTTGTATTTGTAGTGTATTCAATTTAATATAGGTTGAACCATGATTTTCAAATAATTGAACTCTTTTTGGGGGTGGGGGTTGTAATTTATTTGTTTTTTGACAAAGAAGTGCCAAATTAAGTGCCCTATGAGTCGACTTCATTCTAGACAGGACATCTTCATTGCTATTAATTAACTACATGATTTACTCATTGCTTGTACTTGTTGCATGCTTGAAGTCCAAGATGGCGCCCGAGTAGGCAGCCGTCGGCAAGTGCTCTTGTGAGCCTTGTTTTTTTTGTTGTTTTTCTGTTTGTTTTGTCACTTTGTGTTTGTTGTTACGTCGTGTGGACTTGATGTGGACTGTTTTCAGCATTTTTTGGCCTCGACATTCATCAAGGAGGAGACTCGGTGCTTGGTGGTTGCGCCTTCTCGGCAGCATGGGTATGCCAGCACTGTTTTTGATTGGGAGGAATGTCGGCGCCATTTGACTGTCGTTGCTGGACAGCTCCGGGGCGCTTGTGTCTTGCACCTGTAATGGGCAGCATTTTCACAGCCCCGCTTTGTTCAGCGGAGAGATCGGTGCTGTTGAACGGTCTGCGGCTGGATGGATGCAAGGCTTGAGGAGCCGACGATGAGAAGAAAGGAGCGTGAGCGCAGAGCGCCCTTGCGAATGTGGAACCGGGAGTCGCGGCTTGGAGTTGAAGCGGATTACGTGGGACAGGAGAAGTGAACTAATCTCTTTTTGTCAATGGACGCTACAGCTTCGTGTTTGCTTTCAAAACTTAGCTTGTAGCAGATGTGCACATTTTCAGCATGACGTCTCTGATCCACTGGTAAAAGGACACTTTGATCCTCTCCTCTTTCATCTATAACTGCTTCAGACAACAAAGTGTATGCAGGAAAGTGGTGAAGATTGCACGACTGTCTGTGTCCTGTGTTGTGTTGTGTTATTTTTGTTATTTTGACTTCAAGATGGCGCCGCGAGAGTGGCTGCCTTTCCAGCAGCTCCTATATTTTGTTGTTCTACTTCTTCCATTCATAACTTTGCTGCTGTGAATTTGGAATTTCTCCATTGCGAGACCAATAAAGGTTTCTTATCTTATCTTATCTTATCTTATCTTATACTCAAATATGAGAAGGAGAAGAACAATGAGAGACTGGAAATCTTTTGTACTCGCTGTAGGTGGCTGGTTTACTCCAGAAACATGCATACTGTCAGTGCGTATGTTGAGGTGGCTGCAGGTACAGCTCACCAAAACAACAAAGGCCCTAATGTAGTGGCCCACAGCAAAGCTCAGAGGCCTCCCCAGCAAACTCTGTACAGAGTGAGTGACTATTTATTGCAGACCATATAGTGCAAAAGAGCAGCCTTGCTCCTAGAAAATGTGACCCGGCTGTTCTGTCTGAGTGAATGGTTGAAAAAGAAATGAGGCTTGCATTCAACATAGCTTCTATGTCCTCTGTAGCCAACTAGAATTGATTACGTGATGTAATTTCAGCACTTTATTTTGTGATGGTGAACAATGTTTTTTTTAATGTTCTGCTGTACAGCACTGTAATAGATGGATGTGAATTTATTTATTTATTTTTTACTGAAGCAGAGGAAAAAGAAGCAAGCTCAGTGTTAAGTGCTTGGATTGCTCAGAAAAGCATTCTTTTTGGAATGTATTATTGTCAACACTTTATAGGGACTATATTTTATTGTATAATGTTATTTTCTCATTATTTGGTGAATGACAAAAGAAAATGGGACCATTCCTCCTGATGGTTGAGTTGCAAGCAGTACTTGGGACAAGTCTCAATTACAACACAAGGTCAATGATTTGAACTGTGTCTATTGAAGAAAACAAATATCTGAAGCCACTTTTTTCTTGTTGTTTACCAACCTTTTCATCTGCCACAATAACAAACTTCGTTTCAATAAAATAATACCAATGGTTGAGGGTATTTCTCTGCAATTTTTTCGGTGTTTAAAAATAGATTTATTAGATGAATTAATTACAATTAAAAATTAATCGCTCATTTTTTAAATCTCTTGATGGCACTTATATATAGAGAGATGAGAGGAGGATTTTTATATATATGTGTGTGTGTGTGTATATATATATATA
>NW_017805548.1:3565806-3575380 GCF_001891065.2 Hippocampus comes
TGCTGCAGTCGATGTAAATAAGTTTATATAACGCAACATACAATTTTACAAAAATTGTAAAAGTATTATTCCTGAATATTTATTTTACTTTCAACCACTCGACATGTTCAGTGGCATCAGTGCTATACATACACATATAGTTCTTATTTTTTTTCTTTGTATTTTTGCCCTCTATGGACAATAAAAGCGGCATTGTGCTATGACCAAAACATAAATATAAATCTATATAAATAAAACATGAATTGGAATATTTCATATCACACAATTTTTATGCTTTGTCTTTGATTTAAAGATGACAATACGCAAAAATCTACAAAAATTGTAGAAATTGTAACACATGGGTTACGCTGGCGTATGTTTTACCACTGTAAAACTGCGCCCAATAATACAGTGCGTTTTGTCTCTGTGTAAAATACCAAAATAGCACCCGTTAGTGAGACTGCGCCCAACAATACGGTGCGCCGAATGGTCGTGGAAATACGGTATATATATACATATATATATCCTCGTCTCACCCCTCAGGTGGTGTCCATCCCCCATACAGCTCGGGTCCTCTACCAGAGGCCAGGAAGATTGAGGGTTCTGCGCAGTATCCTTGCTGTTCCCAGCACTGCACATTTCTGGACTGAGATGTCCGATGTTGTTGCCGGGATCTGTTGCAACCACTCATCTAGTTTGGGGGTCACTGCCCCGAGTGCTCCGATCACTACGGGCACGACTGTCACCTTTACGTTCCAGGCTCTCTCCAGGTCCTCTCTGAGCCCTTGGTATTTCTCTAGTTTCTCGTGTTCCTTCTTTTTGATGTTTTCATCACTTGGGACCGCTACATTTACTACAGCAGCTTTCCTCTGCCCTTTATCTATGATCACGATATCTGGTTGGTTCGCCATTACCATCTTGCCAGTCTGTTTCTGGCTGTCCCACAGGATCTTCGCTCGGTCATTCTCCACCACCTTTGGAGGTGTTTCCCATTTTGATCTTGGGGTTTTCAGTCCATACTCCGCACAGATGTTTGGGTAGACTATGCCCGCCACCTGGTTATGGCGTTCCATGTAGGCTTTCCCTGCCTGCATCTCACACCCTGCAGTTATGTGTTGGATCGTCTCAGGTGCCACTTTGCACAACCTACACCTTGGGTCTTGTCTGGTGTGGTATATCTGGGCCTCGATGGCTCGCGTGCCCAGGGCCTGCTCCTGAGCAGCCAGGATGAGTGCTTCTGTGCTGTCCTTCAGGCCAGCCCTCTCTAGCCACTGATAGGACTTCTTGAGATCAGCCACTTCCGTTATGGTCCAATGGTACATCCCGTGTGGGGGCTTGTCCTCCCATGACGGTCCCTCTTCCAGCACCTCATCCTCTGTTCCCCACTGTCTGAGACTTTTTCTGAGTACGTCATCCATTGGAGCCTTCTCCTTGATGTATTCATGGAGCTTGGATGTTTCATCCTGGACAGTGGCTCTCACACTCACTTGTCCCCGGCCTCCTTCCTTACGGCTTGTGTACAGTCTCAGGGTGCTGGATTTGGGATGGAACCCTCCATGCATGGTTAGGAGCTTTCGGGTCTTAACATCCGTGGTCTGAATCTCTTCCTTTGCCCACCGTATGATTCCTGCAGGGTATCTGATCACTGAAAGAATTGGAATCAAAAGAGGGAACTATAATTGGAACTGGAATTCAAATGATACCCAACCATAACTCTTATGTCAACAACATTAACAAGTAGTAGGAAGCAAGCTTCAAATCAGCCGCCAAGGGTGACAAGTTAATCTGGATTTTTCAAAGGTTATTTTTCAGGTGCCCTTTACTGAGTTATAATTTATAGGTCACATTAATGGTGGAAAACCTTCTGAAAGGATTTTTCTCATTCTAATTTTTTTGCATGACAAGAACTTTGACAATAATTTGAACAGAAGTATGAAGACTGACTGATGTATCTATATACTGTATGTGAATATGAATCAAAAGTTAAATATGAATGTCATATTCATCTACAACAGGATGATGGATTGATTCCTCAAGGAGACCCAGCAGACCATTTTAAGCCTGTTGTCCCCTGGCCACATGTGGAAGGTATTGAAGTTGACCTCAACTCAATCATACTGAAGCCGGGTGAGATAATCTCAATTTTGTTGATACTCTCCATGTGTGGCGTCTTGTCTGTGTCTGTGTGTCCTATATGTATGTATGTACAGTGATACCTCGGTTTTTGACCATATTCTGTTGCAGAAGGCTGTTCAAAAAGCGATTTGTTCGAAATCTGAAACTATTTTATTCGCCCATGATTAGGGGCTAATACACTATGCAGAAACAACAGTCAGTTTTGCGTCAATCACAACAAACACGTCTGCTCACAATGAACGCTACACGAGGAAGCGTCACTTCCTCGTGTAGCATTCCTTCGTGAAGTAATTGCGAAATATATAACATAAGCTGCGCCTCCCTTCCAGCAAGCTGCCATGTTCCGCTATCATCTTTCCGCTACGGATACCAGAAGGAGACAAACTTAGCAAATGTAGTTCCTCAACATGACGCCTACAACATTGCCATACACTTAGTCCGTCACTTGAGAGAATTCTAGAGTCCGTTTGGTATGACATTTTGCCTGCGCGTTTGCTGAAGAAATTGGTGGTAGGCTTCTGTGAGGTCTCTCTGCGGCACCGTAGTGCGCATGCTTCAAAACCCACGCACTTCGAGTTTAGGTTGCTGCATTCTACTAGTTCACCACTCTATAGCACTCAATTCTATACACTCACTAAATTCCCGCCCAATTATATTATTAAGCAATCGTTAACCAGTTATGTTAATGAGAAAAGATGGAAAACGACAATTATGTAGTTTGTACTGATACAAGTAAGTACTGCAGCCTTCAAACTGCAGTGTCTGTTTGAAAATCCTTTTTTGTGTATCGCATTGTTAATCATTTCCTGAAAATATTTTCAAATCTGTATTGCTCACCCCTAAACAGTTTTGCTACTAAGTTCTGTATTGCTTTTTCTACCTGAATGTTTGAGTTGTGTTTTATAATATGACATATTTTGTTTTCTGGTTTCATCTCCAGGAGGGGGGCAAGATGTGCAAGTCCCCAAGCAGCATCCCAGTCAGAATCAGGCCATCCAGCAACAGTATGCAACGTTCACGCCCCATTTTCACAATTACAATGGCCCCATTCTTAAAAAAGGAGTTCTTGGAAACCTTGAACCCAAAGACACTGAGCCACCAGGGGTCCCAGATGGCCCAGGAGAAGGAGCCAAGCCACTTGTTCTGGGCCCAGAATACAAAGAAGCAATCCATGCATCCATCAAAGAGTTTGGCTTCAACATGGTTGCCAGTGACATGATATCGCTGGACAGGACCATTAAAGATATACGCCATGAAGAGTAAGTACTGCTACTCATTATACTGTTTTATTCTGCACGACTACAACTATTACTGTTACTCAAATTCCAATGAAGGATGTTGTGTAAAACATAGATAAAAACAGCAGTGATTTGCAAATTTATCCATCCATCCATTTTCTGATCTACCTATCCTAACAAGGTTCGTGGGGCATGCTGGAGCCTATCCCAGCTGTCTTCGAGCAGTAGGCGGGGGACACCCTGAACTGGTTGCCAACCAATCGCACGGCACACACACAAAAACAACCATCCATGCTCACGTTCACACCTTGAGACAATTTCGAGTGTTCATGTTTTTGGAATGTGGGAGGAAACTGGAGTACCCGGAGAAAACCCACGCAGGCACAGGGAGAACAAGCAACCTCCAAACAGGAAGGCCGGAGCCGTAATCGAACCCTGCACCTCTGCACTGTGAGGCCGACGTGCTAACTCAGGGGTGTCAAACTCAGGTCCTGGAGGGCCGCTGTCCTGCATGTTTTCCAAGTCTCCCTGTTGCAACTAGTCGACCACCTGGCCGCCCTTGATAAATCAGTCAATACAGTGATCCCTCTATCGCTCTATTGCGGTTCACCTTTCGCGGCTTCGCTGTTTCAGGGATTTTTTTTGTGCATTTTTTTTAATGCTTTTAAACAGTGAATTGCATTCTGCATCCTGATTGGCTAAGGCACTGACCAACGTGAACAGTCTCCGCACCTCGTCTTTGTACTTACATACCCTACAATGTCGACGAAACGTTCTGCACCGGCAAAGGCACCTGAGGACGCGCTCAAGCAATATTATTTTACAGTACAGTATTTCGAAAAACTATTATAGTTATTTGTTGAAAACATTGTTTTTTTTTTGTGCTTGGGCCTGAAAACAGGTTCTGGTCTTTGGTTTCATTGTATACATAGTTCAGTATTGTATAATAACTGTAAAAAATAAAGCTCACTACTTCACGGATTTCACCTATCATTGGTTCTTTTTGGAACGTAACCCCCGCGATAAAGGAGGGATTACTGTACATTTTTCAGGTCGGTCCAAATAGTCCCCGGTCTTTTCCATTTTGGGAAGCGACTCCCAACAATGCATCCATTTTGCGGTTGACTTTGGTCAATGCATGAGTCACCCTCCACGTAGGCCGTCAGCGTATTCCCTTCCAATGAAGCTGCTCCAGGTGGCTGAATTTTGCAATAGATCAGAAGAAGACCTGTTATCAAGGGGCCAAAAATGTAGATGTTGTGATGTGTTGTCACAGACCCTCTTCCTTCTGTGTATTTATAACTTGCCCCTTGATTTCGGTGAATCCACTTCCGGGGACCTTCTCTATGTTTCTTGCTTTTAATTATCATGCTGGGTGGGGTGATTTCCGGAAGGTGTTCTCACACCTGCTGTTGATCAGCAATCACTTCCTGTGCATAAGACCTCTGCTGATATGCAAGCGCGTGCCAGATGATTTGATTTGCGCAATGAGTGCGCGACCCTGCCCAGCCTACCGCTGCCTTTCCTCCACAGACTACTTGATTCTTCACTTATCACAAATCACGTGTACTTTTTAAAACTATTGATTCTGTACTTTCACCCCCTCAGACTTTTCCCCTGATATGTGCGATAGATTCCTGCAGTTTTTCATTGATAAGGTTTCTAACAGGACTCTTGTTGCAATCCACTACACTTGAACCCTTTCTCCATGTCCCAGAAATGAAAGTCCTCCGGATTTTCCCGGAATTGCGGGTTTTTCATTATTTTTATGAAAATCTGTCCAGAGAATTGAGGAAAATTTGCTGAAAATTAATCCGGATATTAGTTGACAACATTGTACAAAGACTCGTTTGAGTTTGTTGTTTTGCTTTCACGAGCGTAGCCGTGTTGAAACACTAACACGAGTAACAGTAAAGAGATTTTCGTCTCTTTATAAACACACTTGCTAAACCCCAGTGGAACGAACAAAAGACACCGTGGACAAGACAGTTGTCGTAAAAAATATATTTGGACAAAAAGGGAAACACACAGATTGGCAGAAAAAAGTGTCCGTCCGATTTCGAGTGTCGTCTCGGCTAGCTTAGATTAGCTGTTGTCGTGTGTGACGTCGGGTGTGTGACGTTATTGCGTCAGCGCTGATTGGTTGAAATCAAAAGACGCGCTTGCGTAAATGTTCGCGCTGACGCACGCACAGCAGAGAGCAGCGGACAAGCAAGAGTGGCGTCGCCACAACAGTAATAATATCCTCGTCTTGTATTCTCATGGCCTCGCCATATCTCTGAGATTTCGAAATTTCGGCGAGAACGGAAGCCACAAAGGATGCATGAGCCCGATCACTTAACTTGATTTGCAGGCCCGAGCCCGAAGCAAACCGTGATTTCATATTTTATTTGGGAGGACTCGGGAGGAGGAGGGGTGATTGCTGATAACAAAGCCTGTCTTTTGGAACGAAATCTAAGTTAAACAAGACTGGATTAACATTTACATCTATTATATTTCTGTTTCTGAAGAGGTTACATTAACGGACAATTTTCCATCATTGACGGATTTTTTTTGCGCTTACGACAATAGATGCACTTCTGTGAACACACACAGACCACAGCACGCTGTCAACACCAGACGGTGACTGACGCCGACCAGCTCCTTCCGTCTGACTTATCATAGAGCCCATGAAAAACAAAATGCATTCGATCAGCCAATTACAATATTCTTAGCGTCATGCCCACAGTAATGTGCTACAGTCTGAGGCCACCGAAGGATTTTGAAGGACATTTTTCACTGCAGTAACAGCAATGACACAGGCTGCAAAATCATTCGAAAAATATGGAGTTCTACAAAACGGCCAAGGACAAAGGCTCAGATACGGGATATGAATTTTGATCAAAATCATCCATGTAAAATTATGCGATTTATATATATATAATTTTTTTTTTTTTCGGAATTTTCAGGAAAGTCCACTTTCATCTCTGATGTCCCTTGTTCAGTGGTGTTATATTCTTTTGGGACTGCTTCCATTTTTAGAGGATGTGGTTTGACAAACCAGGCCATCTGGCTCCCTTTATGACTCTGTTTCTCTTAAGGAGGTTCTCCCAAATTGGGCTTGGCCCTTATCAAACACAACTTATCTTCTGGTGTATTTACCAAACAATTCAAACATGCCCGGGTGCAACCCTTGCTCAAGAAACCTAGCCTTGATCAAGATGTCTTGTCAAATTTCAGACCCATTTCCAAAATGCCTTAATTTCAAAAATTAATTTTCAAAAATTCTGGAAAAGTCGTGTACATGCAGTTAAAATCTTTCTTGAATGAACAACCTCTGTTGCTGATTTGAGAACCACGGCCAAATTTTTATGTTCACCCCTGCTTATAAACATCCATATTGTTACAGAAATTGCATGTTAATGGCCATATGGGAAGGATGGAAATGTATGGAATTCTAAAATACATTGTCAGCCATGCATGCCATTTAGTTCCTGACAGTAGAATGGCCACAAGAGGGTGCCAGTCACTGCTATCGGTGACTGGTATCGGCAGCTTTTGCGAGCCCACGATCTTGTGCCTTATCCTGAAATAAGGTATTGACTCAATACAGATATCTGGTCTTGGTACTCACCCATCCCCATCCATCTATGGGGCCTCTTTATTTGGAAGAGGTCAAGATATTGCTCACTGATTTGCTTGCTAACACACCTTGGTATTTCTTGATAATGTTTGCTTTCACTTACTTACGAACAAACCTACAAACACAAACATCAAATAATATTGGGATTCTTTGCTATTAACACAGGTGCAAGTACTGGCATTATGATGAGAGACTACTGACCTCCAGTGTGGTGATAGTCTTCCATAATGAAGGCTGGTCTACCTTAATGAGAACAATCCACAGTGTCATCAAGAGAACTCCCAGGAAATACTTGGCTGAAATTGTCATGATAGATGACTTTAGCAACAAAGGTGGGTTTCCTTATCTTAGAGTGCTTTGAAAAATGTTGTTTTTATATGATTGCTGTCTACTACAGTGAAACTCCTCTATAACGATATCATGTTTACAGCAAGAAATTTTTCACAACAGGGGGCTTTTCACTGTAGCAAATTTTATCTCAGATGTAAACACACACACACACACACACACACACACACACACACACACACACACACACACAAAACGTATGTGTGTACTCTTTATTTTGATTCCAATACATAGTGCATAAATATGAGCATACACTTATTTGACACTTCATATAGCCAGTGTAGAAAGAAAAAACGGGGAAGAAATTGCGAAATTTACGATCAGCATTCACTTTCACTTATATCAATTTCTTGCGTAAGGTCTTTTACTTTGCTTCCTCCATCTTTCATTTTTATTACTTTTATCCTGTCTTCAAGCGCAAATGCTTTTCTTTTCTTAACTCCTTGGTCTGCAAAGGTCCGTTTCGTAGCCATTTTAGCAATGTAACATTCGTGCTGCGTCTGAAACTAACAATAACAAATACTTCTTGGACTACTGCGCATGTGTAAACCAGTGTGGTGGTTGCTGTTGCCGTTTCCGAACGAAGCAGTAGAGGTCACTGTGGCATGATGAGGTTGAATTAGACTTTTGCGGAAGGCTTGTTTTCATTGTAGTGAATCTCATTGCGAGGCAAGAGCAGAGAAAAAGATTTCGTATAACGGAACAGGGGGACTTTTCATCGTAGGGGGAGCAGAAAAGTGGGAATGGCTTTCATGCATGAACATTTTTTCACACTAGGGGGTATTTTCGCCCATGTAGGTTTCGTTGTAGAGGAGTTTCACTGTACTACAAACTGGAATGACGATTTTAGGAAACACTGTCATGGGAAAACTCTTTATAGCCATAAGAGAGTTAAAGAGAAATTAAGTGCAGCAGAATTACATTTAAACTCGGTTTACGAGTACAAATTAAACTGAGCTTTAAAGAGTGGTTTACATTGAATCTCTTGTTTTAAACTTGATTTAAAGTTTGGTGCTACAGAATGTAAACTTAAAGCATGATTTAATCTTTTTTTTAAAGTTAAACCTTGTTGGTGCAATCTGGCTGAAGAGTCTGACAAAGGTTCGTTCTGAGACTCTGTGTTACGATAGCTTCGTTCTAAAATCGTTTGGGGCGCAGGGGGGGGGGGGGGGTCTACTGGTGTTTATAATAAAGGTAATACTCCACTTAATAATGTGGAGCGCCGCACCTATTAGTCCGAAGCTGCTAATGTATGTACAAATTTGGTTTTATGGCTAAATTGAGCTATTGTGGCTTTTAATCCAGTTCATTTTATCATCCAGAAGTAACTGTAAACTTGATGTTGGAAAAGAAAAATAATGATATTTTGGATAATGAAACATTTGAATTTAAGCAGTAGACAGACATACACTTTAAGGCAACCGAATATAAATCATATGGCGTTGAGACTAATGTTGACCCAGACACATATATATATCATAATTGCAAATGTGACTCTCATCAATATACTGAGAATAAGGTTAATTAATGGCTTTTGACCAGTGGCGGGCCGTGCATTTCAACCTTAGGCCTTCAGTGATGTCACATACATACACAATATAGGCTCGTCAAGCAGCACTTAATTTCAGGAGCATTTAAAACCATCAAGTATGCATTCACAATTAAGAGCAGGAAACTACATTTACAGATCGTCAGAAATAAAAAGATGATTTAAAAATACCAAATAAAATGCCACCCAAATTACGCTGTGTGATCTTAAACAAGTCTGTCCAATAAATTGCGCAATGTCGCAGTTTCATATAAGACACCAACCAAACAATAACAAAACAAACTATTCTTTGAAAATAAACAGATCATTTGCATTTTGAAAATCGGCGATTCAACAGCAAATAACTGAAAATGTTGAGCAGCTGAGATTGAACGAACTTTCGTGCACGAAGGTGACTACAATGCGCCATTATAAATTGCAGGTGAGCAGATTTATTTGATACATTTTTGTATCTTTGTCATTTTATTTCGTTACCATGAATTTAATACTAACGAAATAAAATGACAATAAGAAATGTAAAATAAAATTCATTTACTCACCAATGTCGTGCCTGTTCACTGAGGTGCAGATCTACGCGAGTGTCCCCAAACGTTTTTAAACGCACCGTAGCTTGTAAGTGCCCAGCTGTTTCCTTGCTGCCTTAGTAAAACAATCCAGTGTGGCTCCAAACACCAAATCGGTCAGTTGCAAGCAATAGGCAGT
>NW_017805548.1:3575743-3577643 GCF_001891065.2 Hippocampus comes
AGTGCACAGGGGCCTGCTCTGTTTAATCTGAAGGCCCCAAGCAAGTTTAATTTAACTGGCAACGCAAGCTAGCTGAAATATGATTGGTTAAAAACTCTACCATAATAAATAAGTTATTTATCGAGTGGCTTTCAATGTTATTTAAAATAACAGCCACTCAACTAAGTGGAAATAATATGATGTAAAGAATACAGAGAATAATTTTGTTTACATATTTATGAAAATAAAATAACAAATTCTAAAATAACATAAAATACAAAAAGTAAATTTACTTTTCTGAGAATGTTTAGGCCAGCAGAGAAGGCCTTGCTGGCCCTCAGGGTCCGCCACTGCTTTTGACGTTCTACATTCCAATAGTAGGAGCCTCTCAACAAACTTTGAACAAATTAGGGACTTCTTACAATCCTTGAAAAATAAGTTTCATGTTGTTGCCGTAACCCCATGGCATGAAGGTTCATTAAGTGTACATTTTCACGTTTTGCGTATGTTTTATCAAAGGGAAGTAATTGAAAGTTAAACACTTGGGAGCTCAAATTTCCCACAAGTTGTCAAGACATGTAGAAGTACAAAATGGCATTCCGGTGTCATTTATATGTTATTGCATTTGAGAGAAATCCAAAAAGTGGCGAGGTTCCTAAGCTATGTACATTATGTGTAAACTCACATCCATTATAATTCATAATCTTTGATCAATCATAAACCTGGTGTATTTCAATGCATTTCCCGGTATTTTGGTATTTTTCTCTTTAGTGCCGTGGAGCCAATTCTATGCGAAGTAAATTTTTTTGTTTGAGTGTTGACACTTTTACACCAGCTGATGGCGCCAAAGCCCAACTAATAATTTCGCATGCAAACCGCTGATCGCAGTCCTTTGAAGCTTCGATCAAGCTTGAAGTTGATTGCTGATATTGGACACAGTGTTGCACTCACCGCACGCGTGGATGTGCATGCACGCGCGTATACACGACAATTCTTCAGCATTTTTCTGCAAAACTAATGAAAAAAAATTTTCACGGGCAGGGTGGTCTTTTATTTTGATAACTTCCGCTAATAGCTGTATGCTTTTTCTTTGAAAGAACACAACAGGATGTATGCTGGCCCAAATGTCGTTAGCTTTGATCCCTTTGAGACCCGTGATCGGGAGACTGCAAGAGCAAAGTCTGTTGCTTGCTTGAAACCGACTGGATCTTATTGACACACATTACGAAGCTCTGCAGAAGTGCACTGGGGGTGCGGATGCACAGACGCGTGCGTAGCCCCCCGCGTCTCGTTGGGGTCTACCCGTGGGCCGGAGTAGCCGTCCGCCCGAGCACTGGCGCTTGGCCGGTGCCGGCGGGTGCACTCCAAAAGCGGGTCTTGGTTGCGGATCAGTCGGTAGTTGCGGAGGTAAAAGAGAAACGCGGCCGGCTTAAAAGAGGCCGAGGTTTCGCGTGAGCTACCTGCCTGAAAAAAAAAAAAGTGCGGAGCTCCAGCCCGTAGAGGCCGGATCTTCGTCCGGGCAACCCGCCCGAAGCGCCTCCTTGGTGGACTCGACAAGTGCCGTTGGCCGCCCAGTGGGGAAACTGCGATTGTAAAAAAAAATTGCAGCGCGATCTGCCTGCCTGAGTGCTTCTCTGGGACGGCCTCTGTAAGTGGAGTCGACCGCCCATAGGAGGACTTTGAGAAAAAAAAAAAAAAAAGTCCGTAGCTCCGGCCCGAAGAGGCCGGATCTTCGTCCGGGCAACCCGCCCGAAGCGCCTCCTGGGCGGACTCGACAAGTGCCGTTGACCGCCCAGTGGGGAAACTACTTTTGTCAAAAAAATTGGCATGAATTGAAAAAAATTTTTTCACCACTTTTTGACTAATTCAAAGCTCTAATTAGGCCATTTAAATATTCACCCAGAAATATTATATATATATA
>NW_017805548.1:3577689-3581611 GCF_001891065.2 Hippocampus comes
TATATATATATAATGGTTGGAGGTCAAAACATATTCATAAATGACTGAACTATCATACTCTAAGTACAGTACATTTTATGTACACTTGTATTGAGATATGCAATAAACCTAAGTGCATGCCACGGGGGATTTTTTAATGAGACCTAGTTTATCAAATAGGGATTGCATTTTGAATTAAAGGGATCTAACCTCACCGTGGAACAATAAAAGTGGTGGTGGTGTGGCATTTTATGCAGAGAACAATTTTCACTGCAAAGTTGTTGACAAAGCAGTGGTTGGTGACATGATGGAGAGTTTGACAATTTAAATTCCTTTAAATTTAAAAATATTTTCTTGAGTTATAAATGTAGGACACCTGGTTCTTGTATTGATGCAATTGTTAATATAATTTCAAATATTTTGAGAAATGTATGTGACTTCAGATAAATAGATTACCGTATTTTTCGCACTGTAGGGCGCACCAAAAAGTCTTCAATTTTCTTAAAAGCTCACCGAGCGCCTTAAAATCCGGTGCGTCTTTTGTATGGTCATTACGGTAATACGTCGACTCCAAGATGGCTCCTTCCTGGAGACATGCTTCTAATGGTATAACTTGCTGTTGGTTCAGTGAACTGTGTCGCTGCTTTATTAAATAAGTTTGTGTTGCAGCTCCGAAAAAAGGATAGCTGTGGTGTTAATTTTTTAAAACAGTCTCAACAAATACAGGTACGTCTTTGTCTGTCTCCGTGCCTTCTTCCGTTCGACTCGAGAGACGTTCAAGACCGACTCTGAAAAAACGTAAACTAACGATTACTTCAATGAAACTACAAAATTGAAAAGAATACATCTAAACTGAAAAGCAAGCAAGGATATCACAAAATAAATTATATTGCCCCCCACAGAATTTATATTGTGATTTCATCATTTGTGAATACTGTACACAACAAAGGAATAATTAACTACGACTGACATCTTGTGTTATTTTGACTTCAAGATTGCGCCGTGAGAGTGGCTGCCTTTCCAGCAGCTCCTATTTATTTTGTTCTTCTACTTCTTCCTCTCATAACTTTGCTGCTGTTAAATGGGAATTTTTCCATTGTGAGACTATTCAAGGTTTTCTTATCTGATCGTACTGTTGGAGCGACGATAAAGGAAATGCCAATGCGTTATTCGGAGGCGGACATGAACGCCTCTCGAGTTGACCGGAAGAAAAGAAAGGAAGGAGACGGACAAAGACGCACCTGTGTTTGTTGAAAAAATGAGAGCTGTGGTTGTGGTTTTATAATTTTTTTTAAACGCAGACTTTATTCATGGTTTTCACAGTCTCAGCAAGTACAGGTACTGTACGTCTTTGTCCGTTTCCGTTTTCTTCCGTTCCACTCGAGAGGCGTTCATGGCCGCCTACGAAAAACGTAAATTAATTCTTACTTCAATGCAACCAAGAAGAAAATCAAGCGAGGAAATCACAAAATAAATTCTGTACGGGGGATATAGAATTTATTTTGTGATTTCTTCGCTTGATTTTCTGTTTAGATGCATTATTTTCAATTTTCGTAGTTTCATTTAAGTACAGTAATAGTTAATTTACATTTTTCAGAGGCGGTCTTTAATGCCTCTCAAGTTGAACGGACGCCTCTCGAGTTGAATGGAAGGACCGTAGCACCATCTAGTGGAGGCATTGTAGATTGTGTCTAATGTATTAAAATGAATTACAAAATAGCCATTCATTGAAGGTGCGCCTCATAATCCAGTGCGTCTTTTCGTGCGGAAAATATGGTGCAAATGAGTATGCTCATTGCGAGTTTCTCCCTTTAATGTTTAGTTTGGGTCTCTGGCCGCTTATTAATATGCCTAGTTGAATAACTAGAAGAAGTGCCACACTTACAGGTATTGATATTTTTACAAATGCTAGCATAAAAAATAAAGCGCTAAACAGAATGGCTGCTAAGAAAAGGGAAGCTGCTCAAGGAAGTCTTATTAGAAGGGCTTGTCAATAGTATGTTTTCACTTATTTCTATTTTGCATGATATTTATTTTCATCCACACACTGGCACAAAAAAAGTCAAATTTTGGCACTGGAATGGATTAATTGCATTTCTATTCATTTCACTGGGAGATGTTACCTCACTTTATGAATGGTACAAGTTACAAACAGGCTCTAAATTTGAACTAGAGCTTCTATAGTATATAGTTACCAAAGTTTTTTGGGTATGGAGTGATTCGGATCAGCACGACTCAGCACCGATTTACCTGAAATCAAATGGTGCCATGTTTTTTGTTCCAAAGCGTGTGACTATGTTTGAGTAGATTATCCCAGCAGCTTTACACGCACACTAGCGTAATGATGTCACCCACTCAAGCAGAATCTCACACACACTAAAAATACATTCACAGATTTGAAGGGCGACATTTGTCCACCAACAGCCAAACAAATACAGTTTATCCAGTATATTGTTGTGATGGTGAAGCCTCGCAGTTCCTAGCATGCTTTGGTTGAGGATGGGGGAGGGGTAGTGGACTTCTCACATGCTGGCGACTGGAGGTGGCTGGCAGTTTCCCTGGGTTCTTGCAATCAGTGTAGGGCTGAAAGACTGCTGGCAGGCCAACTCCACAGGAAAAGATGAAGTAAAGCCAGCTGCCACAGCAGTTGTTAATACTATGCATTCTGGTAACACGCTGCCAACAAGCAGCGTTGGCCACCTTCAAAATAAAAGCTGAACAACTATTGCATGGACATCGGTGCTTTGGATTTAAAATAATGTTAAAAAATTACCTGTCTGTGGTTAAGCAACCAGTTGTTCTAGGAAGCATGCAAACTGTCCCAGGAGTCAGCTCTATCTATCTATCTATCTATCTATCTATCTATCTATCTATCTATCTATCTATCTATCTATCTATCTATCCATCTATCCATCCATCCATCCATCCATCCATCCATCCATCCATCCACCCACCCACCCATCCATCCAGCATTGTGAAAGACAGCAATCATTCTTGTTGAAAGACTTCTGTGCAAATCATGTTTCTTGTGAAAATCATGCAAAAATTTTGAAAATTAGGAAATTATGTTAGCAAACAAGCTTGTTTCATTTTTATTAGAGAATATACCACAAGCATTTTTGATATTCTCAAATGAATGATCAATCAATTCATATTGATACAGACTGAGCCCTTTAAAACCAGAGCCAGTTCAAAGAAATTGTTGTCATTTTTGTACTCAGCAGCCCTGAATTACCCAGATATTATAAAATATCTTTGGCACTCGGGGCGAAAATTAATTTGTGGCTAGTGTAATAAAGGATTCCACCAAATTGAGGGACCACATTATACACAAGTTCAGAGAAAAAGCAAGATAGTGGTGGTAGTGGCCGTGAGATGAGAATCAGAATCATCTTTATTGGCCAAGTATGTAGAACACACAAGGAATTTGTCTCCGGTATAACACGCTGCATTAGTATCATCATAAACAAGGACATGACAAATAAGTATGGAAGGACATTTCGTAATGTAAGTGAACCGTAGTGCGGTGGTACCACCCAGTGGCAACTGTGAGACAATGTGCAAAGTATCAAGCAGAGCTAAAGTGATCAGTGGTAGAATACAATACTATGACAGTTGTACAGTTGGTGCAGAAAATCATTGAACCATTTTAAAGTGGACAGTAGCAGTATTTGTTGTCCAGGAAGAGTGCAATTGTGCAGATGTCCTTGAGCGCTTTAAAGTGTCTGGTGCGGTGGAGTATTCGTCAGTGACTGTTTAGGGAGTTAATGGCTAGAGGGAAGAAGCTGTTTAAGTGTCTGCTGGATTTGGTGCGCATGGATCTGTAGCGCCTGCCTGAGGGGAGTAGCTGGAAAAGGTGGTTGGCAGGGTGCGGTGGATCCAGTAGGATTTTCCGTGCCCTTGTTTTGATTCTTGCAGTGTGCAAGTCCTCAAGAGTGGGTAG
>NW_017805548.1:3582147-3582812 GCF_001891065.2 Hippocampus comes
TGTTTGGGGGTGAGGAGTTCCGGGATGATGGTGTTGAACGCAGAGCTGAAATCCACAAACAGGATCCTTGCGTAGGTCCCTGTGCTGTCGAGGTGCTCGAGGATGTAGTGCAGACCTATGTTGACTGTGTCCTCCACAGACCTGTTTGCCCAGTAGGCAAACTGAAGAGGGTCCAGCGGCATTCTTTAGGTGGTTCAGCACAAGGCATTCAAAGGACTTCATGACCACAGACGTCAGAGTGACAGGCCTATCGTCGTTCACTTCCGATGTTGCCGATTTCTTGGGAACTGGGATGATGGTAGACTGTTTGAAGCAGGATGGGACCTCACACAGCTCCAGGGATCTGTTGAAGATTTGTGTGAAGACCAGAGCTAGCTGGTCAGCGCAGACTTTCAGGCAGGAGGGGAACACTTTGTCGGGCCCCGCAGCTTTCTTGATCTTCTGCTGCTTGACGAGCCGTCTCACGTCCTGTTCGTGGATCTGTAGGGGAGAAAATGAGGGTGGTGGGGTTGGGGGGTAGATAGAGTAGTTTCTGGTAGAGGTGGGTGTATGTGGGAAATGGGGGTGTCCTTTTCAAATCGGCAGAATAACATGTTTAGTTCATCAGCAAGACCCTTATTGTTCACTGTTTGGGGGGATGGCATTCTATAGTTTGTGATTGCTTT
>NW_017805548.1:3582898-3597600 GCF_001891065.2 Hippocampus comes
TTTGTCAATTGGTTTCGGGCGTGTTTGTACAGTGCCCGATCTCCACTTCTAAATGCGGCCTCTTTCTCTTTCCTGAGTTGCCTGAGTTTGGGAGTGAACCATGGCTTGTTATTGTTGAAGGAGCGGAAGGACTTCGTTGGTGCACACATGTCCTCACAGAAACTGATGTATGATGTTACGGTGTCTGTGTATTCATCCAGTGTGCCCGTTGAAATTTCAAAGACGCCCCAATCAGTGCAGTCTAAGCATTCTTGTAGAGCGAGCTTTGCTTCATCTGTCCATTTTTTCACAGTCTTAACAACCGGTTTAACACATTTGAGTTTCTGTCTGTATGTAGGTATTAAGTGTATTAAATTGTGGTCAGAAAGACCCAATGCTGCGCGGGCGATCGATCGGCATGAATTTTTGATTGTTGTATAGCAGTGGTCTAGAATGTTGCCTTCTCTGGTGAAACAGTCAATGTGCTGCTTATATCTGGGAAGTTCATGGTTAAGATGTGCTCTATTAAAATTGCCCAAAATGATCAGGAGTGACTCTGGGTATTTTAGTTCGAGTTTGTTTACTTGTTCAGCTAGTGTTTGTATCGCAGTGTTAGCATTAGCTTGTGGCGCAATGTAAAAACCAACTAGTTAAAAGGAGGTGAATTCACGTGGCGAGTAGAATGGCTTGCAGTTTAAAGACGGCGACTCCAGGTCCGGGCTGCAGTGTGCGTCGAGCTTCGTGACATCAGTGCACCATTCTTCGTTGATATAGAAGCAAATCCCACCACCTTTCGATTTCCCTGATCGCTCCGTGTTGCGGTCGGCTCGGAGTAGGTGGAAGCCGGGTAGACGTAGAGCCGAATCCGGGTGGCGGTCACTGAGCCAGGTTTCAGTGAAGCAGAGCGCAGCAGAACGTGCAAAGGTTTTGTTGGTCTTTGTGAGGAGAAGAAGTTCATCCATCTTGTTTGGCAGAGATCATAGATTAGCAAAATGGATCGATGGGAGTGGGGTTCGAAATCCACGCTGCCGGAGCTTGACTAGCACGCTGGCTCGCTTCCCCCTCCTCCGACGGCGTTTCCATGCTCCGTACAGCGCAGCCGCTCCACTCGCGATTAGCTCCGAAAAACCTTGTGAATTTTCGTTTGCTGGTGAAAAAAGTCCGAGCGTAGACTCCCCAATGCTAAGCAACTTTTCCCTCGTGTAAGTATAAGCCGCTCAGGGTCGCCAAAAACGAAAATGACAAAAACAGGGATAATACTAGGGAGCGTGTAACCGAGGCTGCCATACCTGTCGGCGCCTGACGATTATTATAACTTGGTGTGTCTTATTCACAGGATTTCAAGGTAATAATATTCATACCATAATATGTATATTTTAATAAATAATAATGTAGTACAGTCAAACCTCGGTTTTCGAACGTCTCTGTTCTCGACCAAATCCGTTTTCGACCAAAGATTTTGAGGTTTTTTTTGTGCCTCAGATTATGACCGAAAATCGGTTCTCGACCAAACTGAGCGCAGCTTGAATGCGCCACTTGACTCCTCTCGCCTTCCTTACACGAGGAAGCGTCACTTCCTCGTGTCGCGTTCCATTGTGAGCACACGTGTTCAATAAAGATTTTTTTTTTTTTTTTAAAGAACGTGGTTTCGGTTTTTGAACAAATCGGTTTTCGAACAGCCTTCTGGAATGGATTATGGTCGAAAACCGAGGTATGACTGTTCAGGTATTATGGAAGAGTATATGCTGGTCATTGATGTCTTATTTTGCAGTGGAGACAAAGTTGATCTGTTTCTGTATAAGTTTATCCTGATCCAGTATACACGAAAAAGGAGGCATAGATATCATGACTGTTGGATTTGCTGGTAATGCAAGGCACTTCTAAAACTCATTTATCACAAGTGTAAAAATGTTAAATATACAGATTCCAGTTTACTTGCTCTGTCAAGTCATATGATATACAGTTGCTTTTGCATTTAAAAAAGATATATTTTGAAAAAAGTCTGCATGTGTATGAAATCTGACCTCACAAAGGCCGTAAGATTTTCTCACTCTTGATCTGTTTTTGATTTTTTTTGTTTTTGTTTTTTTTTTGTTTTTGTTTTTGTTTTGTTTTTTACGGAAGAATGATGATGAAACTCTCTCTTTTTGAAGTCCACTTGAAGGAACGTTTGGAGATTTACATCAAGCAGTGGAATGGTCTGGTGAAACTTTACAGAAATGAAAAGAGAGAGGGTCTCATCCAGGCACGAAGTATTGGAGCCAAGAAGGCCACAAAGGGACAGGTATTTCTTGGGAGTATTGCTATACCAACAGATCTGACAATCTAGAATAAAGACAGTTAATTAATTTCTGGTTTCACATTATGAATAAATAAAAATACTTAAGTTTTTGTGTTTTTTTAGGTGCTAATATACTTGGATGCTCACTGTGAGGTTGGAATCAACTGGTATGCTCCGTTGGTTGCTCCAATTTCAGAGGACAGGTAACAGTGATACGGTGGTTAAAAAAAAGTCAATGAACCTCTTTAAATTACATTGTAGGGATTTATATTGCCTCTGTCTCTCTCTCTCTCTCTCTCCCTCTCTCTCTCTCTCTCTCTCTCTCTCTCTCTCTCTCTCTCTCTCTCTCTCTTTCTCTCTTTTTAACACATTTCTGGAAAAGTCATGAACATATTGCAAGGACAATAGGATGCAAAAAAGTACGCATGATTTTACATCATTCAATGTGGCCACTGTCCATGGCCCACCTGACGCGGATGCACATGAGGTTCAGCTCACACTTGGAGAGTAAATTTTGGATGTGGAGCAGACTTCTCTGGACTCCCTGGTAATTGCACTTGGCAACTTTAACAAGGGGAATCTAAGCCATGAGATACTTAAGTAGAGACAGTTTATTTCATGCCCTTAGAGAGAGGATAACACGTTACATCACTTCTACAATAAGGTTAATGGAGCCTACTGTGCTCTGCCCCACTTCAGTCTTTGCCTTTTAGATCACCTAATCACATACAGACAGAGGTTGAAGATCATTTTGTTACAAGTTTACAGAGGCTGAAGATCTGTAAACATCAAAGAGGTGGACTAGTGAGACTGTGGAGGTGATCCACACATTTGGAAACAGAATGCGACAGGATTAGTACAAAGAGACTGTGACCTTATGCCATGATGACTGTGAAGCCATATAATAGTATGATCTACTCGTATTATCACATACATTACACAACAGAAGCCCCTTAAAAGAAAAAAAAAAGGTGGTCGTGCCTGTTGTTGCGGTAATCTCTGAATCCACTAGAGGACACCGGTGGTAAGGGATGCCGTCAAGCTGAAGAAAAAGTCCTATCTGGCCTTTTTGGCCTGTGTGATTCCGGAGGCAGTTGACTGATACCAGCTGGAATGTACCCATAGTGGTCAATGTGTCAAAAACTGGAGCGGGGGAGGAGTTCGGTGAGTCCATGGACTTCTTTGAGGAAATTCTGGTCCACCATCTGGAGTCTCACAAGGAGGAAGCAGTGCACCATTAACACTGTGTACATTGAAGATGGGGTGCTGCTGACCTTGAGTCAGGAAATTGTGAGTCGGTGGGAAGAATACAATAATCCCACCAGAAACCCCCTGCAAAAGGTGAAAACCACAGGGTAGGGTTTGCCCCCATCACCCCAGGAATTTTTCTGTGTTTATATGGGTACCAGCATGTTTCAAACATGCAAACAGTATTGATACTTGACGTATTTGAGACAAAGATTACAAGAGTAGACATATTTTGTTAAATCTTCTATTACAAAACCTTCTACTGTAATTAACATTCATCATCGCCTTCTGAGAAAGACGAAGAGGCTTGTGTTGGTGGCATAGAAGACGGCTCTTACTTCACTCGTACAGACTTTAGGTTCACTCGGAAACTCTTCTGCTCGAGGCGCTGACGGTGAAGCTGAGGTTTTTAAATTGGAGAAAAACATGGTGATGGGTAGCGCTATGACGTTCATGTTGTCTTTTTATTAGTTCAAACAGGTTTAAGCTTTCATTTTTATTAGACAATGGTCTTTTTTTACTGAAGAAAACATTTCTTACCTAGCTAACAGTTTGGGCTGTCACGTCAGTCTTTGTCTGAGCTGCCACTGCTTCATTGTGACGTGTCGAAAAAACCTGACCGAATTGAGAAATTTTCAAAATAAGCCTCAACCCGACCTGTCCCGGTCAAGGCATCTGTATTGGAATAGGTATCGCGAACACAACACTAAGAAAGATACAGTATGCGAGACGGTCAACAGCATGACGAGACACCAGGGGAGGTGCTGGGTGAGGCTGCAATGATGCACAACCACTCATGACATAAATCCACTTGTGCTCTCATTGGTCAATCATGTGCCTTGTTTGAGTGGGCATGTACAAAGCCTCTGAGTCACCTCAGCTCTTTGTTCGGCATGCAGGGAAACCTTCACTCTCGCACATCACCGCGTAACAATGCGTCCTTTCCCAATATGGATGCCGATATGGCTGTATTTTTAAATTTTTATTTTATTGATAATTTTTTTATTTTTTATTTTTTTAAATGACAATATTTTGGAAAACCCACAAAATGCCGCAAAGCATGTAGCACTAAATGGCAAGGGATTACTGTACTCTACTTAAAAGACCTCATCAATATCTTCTATTGCGGAAGCAGAGCCTGGAGTCTCTGAGGTAGCTCCTTCCTGGCAAAGCCCCGAGGTGAATGAGATCCGCCCGGAGTCCCTAAAGCAGGGGTGCCCAACCAGTCGACCCAGGTCGACCGCGGACTAATCCCAAGGCGACCGCGAGGTGTGTTGGGGAAAAAAACCCCACTAATGCGTAAACAACGGCGCTAAATGCTAAGCTAGTCAGCGAATTACCTCTGATGTCAAGGCAGGGGTGCCAGACCGGGAGCCAGCGGACTGGTCCCAAGTCGGCCGCAAAGGGTGGGAGGAGGAAATGGTGTGTGTGTGTGTGTGTGTGTGTGTGTGTGTGTGTGTGTGTGTGTGTGTGTGTGTGTGTGTGTGTGTGTGTGTGTGTGCGCGCGCGTGCGTGCGTGCGTGCGTGCGTGCGTGCGTGCGTGCGCGAGCGAGATAGAGAGGGAGGATGGAATACCCATGTGTATGTGGCTCTTTGCAGTAACACAGTAAAAAAAATGGCTCTTTGTCTCTGACTGGTTGGCCACCCCTGGCTGAGAGGAAATGATCAAAGAACTACCATTTTCCACCAATGAAGTACCAATTAAGAGCCACTCACCAATTTGCCATTAAAAGTACACACCAGGGGGTGAGGATATTTTTAATGCTTTCATGGGATTTGTTAGCGGGACAAAACAGTGGCTTTTAGATTTATTTTTCCTTACTGATGTCACTGGCCAGTTCAATGAATTGAATTTAGAGCTGCAGGGTAAGGGTAAAGATGTAGTCAACATGATGAGTTCAGTGACCATATTTAAAAGCAAGCTAAAGCTGATGTCCAACCGGCTGCGGCTTGGTAACTTGTGCAACTTCCCTCACATGCAAGCAGAACTACGTCAAGAGAAAGGTGTGGCACATGACACTCAGCGAATCCTATTTGGTGGCTTGTCACAGTGCAAGCAGCAAGCACATTGGCACACAGTTCAAAGCGCGTGTTGCAGCCCTGTGGTCTTTCTCCACAAAATGAAGACTCTTAGACATTTTTTTTCTTTGATCTACATCCCTGGCAAGACGGGAAGGTGCTGGGAACTAGTTTCTTTCGTCTTCATGTGCAAATTGAAAGAATTATCTTAACAGGAACACTTTGGTCCGAATTTGATGCAGGACATTGAAGGGGGGGGGGTTATTTTATATAGTATATGTAAACTTGTGATTTCAACTGTATACTGTATATTCAGCTATCAAACATGCCGACAGAGGGTTGTTTTGTGTATTTAGGACGGTATGTACAGTACCACTCATAGACTATATAGACGGTTATGAGTATAGTATGGAACCCCAACATGGTGGAGATGAGGACGGTCTGGCTCGAGGAGCATGGGACTGGAGCCTGCTCTGGAAGAGACTACCATTAAACCAGAGAGAGAAAGCGCAAAGAAAACATACTTCTGAGCCCTATAGGTACACGCATTGCAGATGGCATGCTGCTAACTAATGTTCATTGTTGTCTCTTTGTGTCTCCATCTCCCATTCTTTTATTCCACCTTTATTGTCTCATCCTCTTCTCTTGACAAACCCTATCCCATTTTCCACTCTTGTCTGTTTGTATTGGTCACCAACCCCTTTCCCCGCTGTGTCTTGAATGAATGCTGATTCTTGTGATTTCACTCCCATTCTAAAAGAACGGTGTGTACTGTTCCTTTGATCGACACCATCCATGGAGAGATGTTCACCATTGAGACCCAGGGTGGTGGAGATGCAGACGGCTTTGCAAGAGGAGCCTGGGACTGGAGCATGCTGTGGAAGAGAGTTCCTCTGAACGACAGGGAAAAAAAACTAAGAAAAACTCATACTGAGCCATATAGGTACTGAAAACCAATACCTCCTGAATAATTTCACTGTGTATCTGAAAAAAACAAACAAACATTAATATAACATGAAGAAAAGTAGCAAAATGCCAAGAATGTTTGAATTTTACAGGCCTTTTTTTTTTTTAGCAAACACAAATTGTTTTTTAGAATCGAATAATAACAATACAAACAGAGAAGGTAAACAAAGGGTGTTGGCAACAAACTTGGAGTGTCTTGTCCAGGAAAAATAGCTGTAGGAAACACTATTGTGCAACCAGGGTAGCACTTCGAAAAACTAACCTACACTAATTTTACGTGTGTGTGTGTGTGTGCGCGCGCGTGCGTGTGTGCGTGCGTGCGTGTGTGTGTGTGTGTGTGGGGCGGCTCGGTGGACTACTGTGTTGGCCTCACAGTGCAGAGGTGCGGGGTTCGATTCTGGTCTTCCTGTGTAGAGTTTGCATGTTCTCCCCGTCTGTGCCTGCATGGGTTTTCTCCGGGTACTCGGGTTGCCTCCCACATTCCATAAGCATGCATGGCAGGTGAATGGAACACTTTAAATCAGGCATGTCCAGCTCAGGGACTGGAGGGCCACTGTCCTGCCTGTTTTCCAGCTCTACTGGCTGCAATACACCTGATCAAGATGATCAGCCAGTTCTGAAGCAGCATTAGAGTGATTCTGATTGTTTGAATCCGGTGTTTTGCTTTTGCCTGTTTTCCAGCTGGGAGAGCTGGAAAACAGGCAGAACAACGGCCCTTGAGGACCGAGTTTGGACACCCCTGCTCTAAATTTTCCTGAGGTGTGAGTGTGAGCACGAATGGTTGTTTATCTATGTGTGCCCCGCAGTTGGCTGGCAACCAGTTTAAGGTGTACCCGCCTACGGCCCCAAGACAGCTGGGATAGGCTCCAGAACGCCCCGCGACCCTTGTGAGGATAAGCGCATCAGAAAATGGATGGATGTATATGTGCGTGCGTGCGTGCGTGTCTGTCTCACACACACACACACACACACACACACACACACACACCTATATAATTTAGATTTATAAGGACCACAATTTAAATTATTTTAAGTATGAATTAGTTTATATTTACATAATTTGAGCTCCCAGCTCATAAGACCCACAAAAACAGGAATTCAAAAAGTTAGAAAACTTTGGAGAAATCAGCCCAAATTTTGCAAGGCCTGAATGTATTAAACGGAAGGTCGCACATTAATCGTTTACTAAACTCAAAGCATCTGCACAAGTTTACCCAGGTGTCATTAAATTGCTCCAGTGTGGTTCAAGTGTGTCAGTTCGGTTCAAAATGGGGAAGACTATAGACTTGACAACTGTCCAGAAGACAATCACTGATACACTTCATAGGATGGGTTTGCCACAGAAGTTCTTTTCTCAGGAGGATGCCTGTTCACGGACTGCTGTGTACAAGCATATCATTGGAAAGTCTGGTTGAAGGGCAAAATGTTGCAAGAGAAGATACACCTGGAAGATAGATGATCGTGGGCTTCAGCAGATTATCAACCGAGAAGCTTCAATATTCTGTCAGAGATCCACAAAGAATGCAATGGTGCGGGAGTCACAGCTTCAAAAACCACCATATTCAGATGCATCTCAATTCCACCGACATGCCTTCCCAGGAGGACGCAGTCAAGGGTCTCTGAGGGTGGCTCTCCTATATTTGTGGTCAACCAAGTTGGTTAAAAACATCCTCAGTGGCTACCCACACAACAACATCATGACCATAAAGAACAGGGAAACACATACATGTAAGTAAAATTGATTGATTTTCATCGTGATGACACATGATTTGAGTAGATCTTCTATACTTTGATACAGTTACGTGATCTGAGTTGCTGGTAAATGGTGATTTCTGGACCCAAATGGCAACAACAACGCAAGTGACAAATTGGTTTTCATACCAATGACACGTGGAATTTTATTCAATATCCTGGGTTACATTGTTTAAAGTGGGATTAAATGCTCGCTATAGATCTGGCTTAAATGCCGTTGGGGCAAAGTGGCAACACAAACTTCTGAATGTTGTGACACATTTACTTTATTACTAATGATACTCTAGATTTTATTACATATTCTATACTTAAAATCTGATGTATTTTAAGTTGTTTTCAAATGCTCGCTATACTGTATTAGTAACGTCCGTTGGCTGTTGTCACACTAGTCTAGAAACACAATAGGCAAAAGTAATGAGAAAATGTGGGAGTGTTACATTTAAGGTTTACCCTCATGTCTTCTCTTGAGTTGTTGCTTTCAGTCATTTGTGGTTTTGTTTTTTGCTGTTGTTCATGTTCCAGTTCATTGGTCTACCCCTGGAATTCAATAGGAAAATAATTTTGAAAATGTTATCATTTAAATTTTGCAATTGTCTTCTTTTAGGAAATACAAATGCCCAAAAGAGGCTCAGGCACTACGAAGAGGTGGTCAAAATACTGTGGGCACCTGACAGTACGACTAACAGGCCATCTATTTAGCCACTAGTCTTGTGGAATTCTTTCTGGGGGGTCCCTCAATGACTATGGTGAGATTATTTTTTTATTCATATAGTACCTATGGTTGGGAATGTCAGTGACCTGGATAAAATTAGTAAAGACAAGGTAAACAGTCCTTAAACAAAATCTATGGCTACATTTATGTCGCCCATATCTATTATTAGCACCCAAGCAGCGACCACATCAGGGTCTCTGTTATTATTTATTGTTATTGGTGTTGATATGATCAGTATTATTGTTAGGGCCCAAGTAGTGACAGCTGTCAGGTCTCTTTTTTTGTTCAAACTTAATATTTATGTTATTATATTTCACAAAAACGAATTGCATTTTTGGGAACCTAAGCATGCCCATAAACTTATCAAACTCTGCACACTCATCAGCCCTGGTGAAAAATTAAATATTTTAAATTTATAAATGAGGAAAACAAAATTGCACTGCAATTCCCCCGAGAGTGGAAATATAGAAACCAATCCCGGAATAATTGATCGAGGCCTCGTGAAACACTTGCGATAGGATGAAAAGTCATGAAACGTTGTACCCACATCAGGCCTGTCAAAATCACCAGTATTTTATGAGTTAATTGTGGAATTTCATTTAAAAAAAAAGCCTCTCCAATTTTTAAACTCTGTTTTATTTTGTTTCAAATTGTGCCTCATTTTTGGCCTTTTATCGGGGTTCTATTTCATAAAAATAGCTTTTAATCTGATCGACTTAATATTCAAAAAATGGCAATTCCAATGTGCCAGTATCAACGTGCCAGCATCTTAACATTGCCAGGGCTGTGAGGGCCCTATATAGCTGCTTGCAGCTGTAGTTTATATATTTTCTATCATCAAACGCAACCTGGATTGAGCTCACTATTACTCCGTATTCACATGTTAATAGCTATACCCAATTGATTGTCAATGTGTCACTCCTGCAGGAATCGTCTTCACCCTTTCCAAGTCTGCCAGAAGGATCTTGAACATCATGGAGTTCATCATGGGGGAACAGAGGCCTGACGAGAAGAGAAACAACATGAGGAGGTCCAAATACACCATTAGGAGGAACTTCATGCCTTTCATGATCAGAAGTTGGATAGATGTTTTGACGGCATTTGAGGGGAAACAATGGTGTACAAAATGCAAACATTAGTTATGTGATACTCCTGTTTTCTATATACAGTCATACTTCGGTTTTCAACCATAAACCAGAGGCTGTTCGAAAACCGATTTGTTTGAAGACCGAAACCACGCTCCTTAAAAAAAAAAAAAAAAAAATCATTATTGATCACAAATGGAACGCTACACGAGGAAGCGTCACTTCCTTGTGTAAGGAAGGCGAGAGGAGTCAAGTGGCGCATTCAAGTGCGCTCAGTTTGGTCGAGAACCGATTTTCGGTCGTAGTCCAAGGCATAAAAAACTCAATTTTTGGTCGAAAACCGATTTGGTCGAGAACAGAGACATTCGAAAACTGAGGTTTGACTGTATTTGCACATGATGCATTGTATTATAATGTATTGACAAAGTCTGTTCCTTTTATAATATATTTCTGGGAGGGAATATGTATTTCACGGACAATATATAAAATTTAACCAAAATTGTAAATGGAAAATACGGTACCGGCATCGCACTTTATCGACACCATTCTGTGCCTAAAGCGTTTTACAAAGTCCAACATTCAATTTTTTGAAAACCTTTAATATATTCAGCAGACAGATTGCTGCCTCATTGCTTTAACTACGGTATATCCATCCATTTTCTAATCCGCTTGTCCTCACAAGGGTCACAGCCGTACTGGAACATTTACGTACACCGTACACAACACCTCATCAGGGGTTAAAAGTGGACGCTCTTAGACTGGTAAGTCAGTCACCAGGCCTTATCCAACAGAGCATTTCACCTTTTCAAGAAGATGCTGAAGACAGAAACCTACAGAAACAAAGAACTGAACGAAGCTGCAGTAAAGGCCTCAAAAAGCATTTCAAATGAAGAATGAAACTGAAGTCAATGGCTAATAGGCTATTCAGTGATTGCAAGTAATGGTTATAACACAAATATTAAATGTTCACTTTAAGCTAATTGAATAATGTCCATTCCAGTACTTTTGCTCACTTGAAAAGTGGGTGCCTTGAAACAAAAGGTGCTCTGTCCTAAGTGTAACTCATCTAGATGTAAATGCATGAAATAAAACCTGGAAGAACTTTTGTCTCAAATTCATCTTTTTATCTGAAACCCGAATGCCTTCAGAAATTGACCTAGCTGTTCGAATCCTTTTGGAGGGGATTGTATGTCGATACTTAGTATGTTGATTCATCACGTGTCAGTGCATCTTACTGTATCATGATACATTAACAAATTGAGGACACTGTTGTCACTTTTTCTATTGTGTTTTTCTTGTGGCGACTGGAGCATATACAGAAATACTGGCATGATTTAATAGAACAGTACATAAATGGATGTTGGTGTTGGGTCTGTCTCATTACTCACTGTGACTCCATCCAGTCACCGTTCCTCACTTCCTTTACCATTCTGAACATCTTTTCAACCATACATTACATTTATTGCTTGTTTCTTTTTACAATACTTTGATGTTATTTTAGGTCAGATATTTATTTTTGTTGTTTTGTTTGTGTGTGTGTGGTGTATGTATGTATGTATGTATGTATGTATGTATGTATGTATGTATGTATACACACACACACATATATATGTGTGTGTGTAATGTATGTGTGTATATATATGTATGTGTGTGTGTTAAATTTGGGTAATGTTTAACAAGCTTGAGGACTGTTACAAAGTTATTCATATATTCATTTTTTTTTCTTTCTGTGGGTCTCAATTCAAAGGTCTCCAGCCATGGCAGGGGGTCTCTTTGCTATAGAGCGTGACTACTTCTTTGAACTGGGCCTATATGACCCTGGATTGCAGATATGGGGAGGAGAAAATTTTGAAATATCATACAAGGTATGATAGTGCCACTGTTTGATGAGTGCTCAATTTGCAAAGAAACTGCACATTTCTACTCAAATTGTACTGTCATTGTAGATATGGCAGTGTGGTGGCAAACTGCTCTTTGTCCCGTGCTCTCGTGTTGGGCATATATACAGACTTAAAGGTTGGCAAGGCAATCCTCCCCCAGCACATGTTGGTTCCTCACCTACTCTGAAGGTACAATAGCACACATGATGTTACAGTGTATGTGTATTTGTCCAGGCTGCCAGTTGAAGTTTCCAAGACGCCCCAGTCAGTGCAGTCCAAGCATTCTTGTAGTCCCAGCTTTGCTTAATCGATCCTTCTCTTCACAGTCTTGACAACCGGTACCAAGTATGTGCTCCTATCAAGGGATTATGTGGATTAAATAGTGGTCAGAAAAGCCCAGTGCTGCGTGGGCAACACATTGGTATGTGTCTTTCAGTGGATGCAGAAGACACTGAAGAGAGCTGACACTGGTAGAAGACTGGACATACTGACAACGTGTCACTGATTAAACAGAGTTTATATACTGTGAGACATCACGCCTCTTGGCATATCAGTCTAGAGCTCGGGAAGGAGAGATAAAGGGGTTGATATGAATGCTAGAGCCGAGCGTATTATTCATCCAGGGGAAAGTCCAGATAACAGTTGTTTTGGGAACAAGCTGTAAACAATTTCAGCCTTGAAAATCTTGTGACTCTCAATGGTGTCATTTAGCCGAGTTCCCAATGTTTCAAGGCCAGATGCCCACTCCTCCTCATTGTTTTCCATTTTGCGAAGAGACTCCAAAACCACATTCACTTTGCGATTGTGTTCGGTCAATGCATGAATCTGAGTGTAGATCACCTGCCCCAGAACCCCCATTAGGACCGTTAGCTCATTCTCATCCAATAAAGCTGCTCCCATCAGCTGAATTTTGCAGTCGATCAGGAAACTGCTAACTCCAAACAGCAGCATACCTGTTATCAGAAGACCAGTAATGTAGATGTCTTCCATATCCTTTTTGGACACCATTGAGCACACCATTCTTCACTTCTGCCTCGAAACTAAGGTGTACTCAGCTGCAAAAGAGGAGCAAGAAGGCTCCCCACTGCCTTTTTGTCTCCCTCATTAAGGACACCTACACACAAGAATGTGAGTGAACCTAATATTTTGGCTGATATCACCAGCCCACTGGGGATACCTCGGTGCGAGAATTCTGGGTGAACCTAATGTCCCTGTCCAAGATGGTCGCCCCACTGCGAATGCCTGGGAGCGAGAATCTGGGGTGTACCTAATGTTTTGGCCAATATGGCTCCCCCACTCGGTCTGCTGACACACAAGAAGCTGAGCAGTTCAAATTTGCAATGATTTTAATCACTAAAATAGAAAATTACAAGAGAAAAACTAAAATTATACGGTGAAAGCCTTTTAATCTGCATTACATTTTTGGTATTGGTAGGGATAAGTTGAACAGTTTGAAATGATAAAATAATGCAGAAATTATGGGACAAAAGGAATATTGTCAGATTTAAATTCTTTGTGGGTATTATCATGGTGGGTATTATCATGTTTCTGGTAAGTGGGAATTTTTGCCGTCAGTCGAGACAAGCTAAACAGTTCAAATTTGAATTTAGAGGACAAAAATTTGAAAAACTTTTTTGTGCATATGTTAATACAGTCCAATACATTTTTATTTACAGAGTGCTTTTATAGCAGTTGCAATTGTAATAAAGTGATTTCCAGGAAATGTGACATAAAATAACAATATTAAGATTTAAGATATCCTTTATTTGTCCCACAATGGGGAAATTTACAGTCCACAGCAGCAAGATAATGGGGAGAAAGAAGAAAAAGAAAACAAACACTGTTCAATTAAGTGCAATATAAATACAGATATGGATAAGGTCGCAGTGCTATTTACAATTTGAATACAATGGTGAACATTTTGTTCAGTGGGAATTTGGGGCATTTAAAAAATAGTTCCCAAGGTGAATTGAATGTGCTGAATAATACAAATTTTAAAATAGAACAATTTTAATTTGTTGTATAAATATGTCACTGGGAATTAATAGTGAATCTCTGGTGGAAACAGTATTTTGAGAAAAAAATGGAAGATTTGGAATGAGAAAATATTAGCCCTCAATAGCATGAATTATTGGAGAATTTTGAAATTGCAATTGTATGAATCGGTCGATAAATGTAAAAACACAGCTCAATAATGTTGAATGTATAGATTTATGGGGGGCTTTGTGACTGAAAAAAATCTAAATTTACAGTGAAAAACGTGAAATTTGTTTTGTATGAAATTTTAGAAAGTTGAAATCAGTTCCCAAGTTGAATCGAATGAGCTGAAAAAATAGAACTCTTCAGGGCAATTAAATTAATCTGTTTTGATGAACGTCTCGTTGGAAATGAATAGGATTTCTGGGGTGAAAAATGTGATATTCAGAGATGAAAGTCATCCGGATTTTCCCGAAATTCCGGGTTTTTCACATTTTTATGAAAATCTCTCCGGAGAAGTGAGGAAAATTTGCATAAAATTAATCCGGATATTAGTTGACAACATTGAACGAAGACGCGTTTGAGTTAGTTGTATTGCTTTCACGAGCGTAGCCATATTGAGGCACTAACACTAGTAACAGTAAAGAGATTTTTGTTTGTGTAATAACGACAGAAGACATGATGGCGTTTGACTAATGGTTTAGTAGAACGAATGGCAACTCGCAACAACAGTAGCAAGCGTCATTTTGCCTCTTGGGTTATACCATCTCAACTAGAACGTGGGGGATAGTCCCCAAACAATT
>NW_017805548.1:3600235-3601364 GCF_001891065.2 Hippocampus comes
TATATATATATATATACTTTTTTTTTCTCGCGAATTTTCAGAAAAGTCCACTTTCATCTCTGGATATTGTAAAAAATTGAAGCAATAAAATATAGTTTCCCAAACGACATAACTCTTCTGCATATTTTGAAAGTGGATTGGAATGGGGTGAATTGGATGAAAAATGTGCAAGGCGGTGCGGGACAAAAAAGATTAATGTAATTAATTTAAAAAAAGAAATCAGTCAGGGACCTGATCAAAAATGCTGTCGCCATAGTCCTTTCAAATACTAGAAAACTGGACCACGAATCACTACGTTGGTTTCCTGTGAGACAAATAATATATTTTAAAATCTTGCCTCTGGACTTTCAATCTCTAAATGGCCTTGGACCAAAATAAATGCAAGATGTATTAGTACCCTACAAAGACTCCAGACCCCGCAGGTCGGCTTGGACAGGTCTATGGTGTGTTCCTAGAACCAGAACCAAACAAAATGAAGCAGCATTTAGTTGCTTTGCTACTTACAATTGTGATTTTTGCAGTGTCTTAATATTTTGTTTCTCTTTCTGTTATGCTTTTCATGTTTTATGTTCAGCACTTTGCATTGTCATGTCAATGTCCTATACAAATAAACTTGCCTCGCCTTATTTGGAGAAGTTAAAGTTGGTATGATCGTATTTTCCGCACTATAAGACGCACCGAAAAGTCATTCATTTTCTTAAAAGCTACCAGCGCGCCTTAAAATCTGGTGCGCCTTGTATATGGTCATTACTGTAATATGTCGACCCCCAAAATGGCTCCTTGCTGGAGACATGCTTACAATGTTAGACCTTGCTGTTGGTTCAGTGAACTGTGCATACATGGCAATGGCGAGTGATGAAAAAAGCGGAAGGGGCGTGGCCTGGACGGGGGCGTGGCCTGGACGGGGGCGTGGTTACTTACAAAAGTGGCACTAAACATGCTGAAGATGAAGTGTATTAAATTTACAGTTTGAAAATTGAACAGAAAAAAATCCCAAGATCGCCACTATTCTTTCAAGTGAAAATTTGTGCAATTTTGCCTATGCATTCCTGGTGAGCACCAATATGTAACTCCAAATTTGCTGCTCAAAATCAAAACTAAAAAATTAAACACATTCCCTGCCATATTT
>NW_017805548.1:3601761-3605400 GCF_001891065.2 Hippocampus comes
AATTTATTCTTGACATTTGAGTCAATTTCTAGGATTAAAGACTCCTGATCTTTCGTCAAAAATTTCATAATTCCGCTCAAAACGATCCCAGAACAATGAATTTGCGAGACGAACAGGCCGCCATGAATCAGGTAAAACAATATGTTACCTGCAATTTGATTGGTCCAATCGCTTGTAGTTAACCAATCGCTGGGCCGTTTATAATCGAGCTAAGACTTCCGCAACAAATAATGCCTTCAGTGATCTGATTAGTTGAAGCTTTCATACACGTCCAATCGCAGGGCTGTTTACAAACGGAAAACGGAGAGACTGTTCGGGAGAGCTCGTGAAAACTCGACGATAAGGTACCTGACCGCCCCTAAAATTTTCTCAACGGATTTAGACGATTCACAAAAATGATCAATTTAAGAAATAAAACGGCGGATTTCCGCGGATCCGCGGAAAATTGCCATGTATGACTGTGTCGCTGCCTTATTAAATAACTTTTTGTTGCAGCTCCAAAAAAAGGAGAGCTGTTGTGTTGTTTTTTAAACCGCACACTTTATTCATGGTTTTCACAGTCTCAACAAATACGGGTACGTCTTTGTCCGCCTCTGTGCCTTCTCTTCTTTTGTTTGACTCGAGAGGCGTTCATGACCACCTCCAAAAAAAACGTAAATTAATGATTCTTTCAATGAAACTACGAAAATTGAAAACAATGTATCAAAACAGAAAATCAAGCGAGGAAATCTCAAAATTAATTCTATAGCCCCCCTACAGAATTTATTTTGTGATTTACTCGTTTGTGAAAACAGTACACAACAAAGGAATAAAGAAACAATTCTGAGACAGTCCAGTCTCCTACATTTTACTGACATGTCAAGTCAAGTACAACATTCCACACAGATGAAATGTCCTCCCTCTTAAACAGACAACAAGACAACATCTGATCATTCTGTTGGAGCTACGCTCAAGGAAATGCCAAAATAAATTCTGTAAGGGGGGGGGGCTATAGAATTTATTTTGTGATTTCCTCGCTTGAGTTTCTGTTTTGATGCATTATTTTCAATTTTCGTAGTGTCATTGAAGTAATCGTTAATTTACGTTTTTTGGAGACAGTCAGGAACGCTTTTCGAGTCCAACAGAAGGAGCATAGCTCCATCGAGTGAATGCATTGTAGATTGCATTTTATAATCCAGTGCGTCCAATATATGAAAAAAATTACAAAATCGGCCATTCATTGAAGGTGCCCCTCATAATTCAGTGCGCCTTTTAGTGCGGAAAATACGGTAATTGTTTCTACATTGTTTTTGTTTGTTCAAATTACTTGAACCAAATATAAATAACGTGTGTGCATGTTTGCAGAATTATGTTCGTGTTGTGGAGGTATGGTGGGATGAATACAAGGACTACTTCTACGCCAGTCGTCCTGAAACGCTAAACCTTGCCTATGGAGACATAAGTGAGCTGAAACAATTCAGGTATATCATAAACTCATATTATAACAACATAAAGATGTGTTTGATTGTTTCACTGAATTTGGGGATTTGTCAGTTGTCTCTTGGATTATATACTGTAAATGACTCCATTTAGCAATGGATAATTTTTGCTTACTTTTAGTCTGTTGTCTCATCTTAATTATGGCTGTGTGATTAATTGATTTTATTTATTCTTTCATATTTTTGGGTCACTACAAACCTTTTTTAATGTCTTTTTTTTCTGAGCAGCTTCTGTGATTCAAAATGCAGTGTTTACACTATTGCAAAATGACTACGAACGGAATGGAAGTACTTTGCAAAGGGGACACAGCTTCTTCAAAGTGTCTCGAGATGTCTTAAGATGTCTGAATAACCAAAATCAAGCCGTCTTTAAGTCCAACATTAGAAGATGCCACCACTTTCTTTAGACATGACAGAGCAGCACAGTGTTGCACAGTGAGTTTTTTGTCTTGAAGACATTGAATGTCTTCAGACATCTTGAGACATGTTATTTCGCCTGTTTCAAAGAAACAGTCGTTACCTCGTTTCAATTGGAGTATTATGAGAATGATCTCTTGATATTTTATGCTAATGTATTTAATGGTGTGGGTCAAATAAAAATGTTTTTTTCACAATATTTAACATGCATGTGTAATAAAATTTCACATAAGGTACAGTCAAATCTCAGTTTTCGACTATAATCCGTTCCAGAAGGCTGTTCGAAACCCAAATTGTTCGAAGACCGAAACCATGTTTCCCATTAGAATTAATGTAAAAAAATTGAATCCGTTTCAAGTCCAGAAAATAACTTTTTTAAAAGCATTTTTTCAACTATTTTACACCATAAACTGTATACACGTGTAATAAGGGAGCAGGTAACAACAAACTACAAACATTTTGTATGTTTTATTTTTACCAATTTTAACATAAACATTGACATTGCAACACAAAAAATTGAACATCTCTTTCTCTCTCTCTCTTTCCCTCCCTCTCTCTCTCTCTCTCACTCATCAATGACAATTGTAGATTGCATTCTTTTACACCTTGAATTTATCAACCCTAAAGTAATGGCTGTAACTATGGACGCTCTGTCTGCAATCCGACACTACAGTACGAGGTAACATCACTCCATCCATTTTCTGAACCACTTTATCCACACAAGTCCAGTCTCGTCCACATTAAAAGTTTGCTGGGGAAGACATTTCTCGGCCTTGATGAGATTTTCAAACTCAACTTTAAACTTTTCAGCACCTTACTTGTCTGAACTGGCTGCCTCCCCATGACGAATCACTTCTTTTCCTCAACTTTTCAAACCATCCTCTGCTTGCTTTAAAATCAAACTCTCCAGGAGCAATGCTAGGATCCTTTTTTTTTTTTTTTTTTTTTAAATCAAATCTCCATACAATTGTCTTGATTTGCCACAAATCGTATCTTGGCGAAGACTGTCCCCTGCCAGCTGTTTCTCATTTATGAAAATAGGCAAACGTTTCTCCACTTCCTCTAATATTTGTGGCCTTTGTTCACTAAACACACGGGATCCTTTAGCCACATCACTGACTTTATGATGGTCTTTCTTTTTTAGGATACTGATGATTTTGGCATGCCGAACAACACAGACACATGCACACCTGATTCATATTTCACTATCAAATCTTTCTTAAATTCAATAGTTTTGTGCACTATTTTCCTTTTTTTCTCATCAGCTTTACTACTTCCACTTGCTTTCTTTGGTGCCATGCAGAAATAACAGTCCAATTTGCGTCAATCTCAAAAAAGACGTCTGCTTTTTTAAAAATCTTTATTGAACACGTCTGCTCACAATAGACGCTCTTTTTTTTAATCTTTGAACACGTCTGCTCACAATGGACGCTCTCTTAAAAAAAAAAAAATTTATTGAACACGTCTGCTCACAACGGAGGTGTCACTTCTTCGTCAATCCGAGGAAGCGTCACTTCCTCGTTTAAGGAAGTCCAGAGAAGTCGAGTGGCGCATTCAAGTGTGCTTCAAGTGAATTTCGGTCGTAATGCGAGGCATAAAAAAACTCGAAATTTTTGGTCGAAAACCGATTTGGTCGAGAACAGAGACGTTCAAAAACTGAGGTTTGACTGTACAAAGAAAGAATAATTGACTGAACAAGTTAAAAATGTAAATTATAGGGTGATCTATCTATCTATCTATCTAT
>NW_017805548.1:3605411-3638357 GCF_001891065.2 Hippocampus comes
AAAAATTCTCTCTCTAAGATGAAGACAAACGGGAAGTGAAAATAAGTTTATAAATGTGATTAATGAATAATTTTTTGAATTAAATTAATTGAATAATCTATTTTAAATATACAGTAATACATTTATAAAGATGTACACAACAATGTGCTATTATTAAAGAATAAAACAATATTTTATCATTCAGTTGAATGAATACCGATTTGAATAATTTAACTTAATATCAGGAATGCCATGAGAAATTCAGACAAAACACATTCAAACAAATTCAAAACACAAAAGATTAAATTCAATTACATTTTCAATTTGAACACACACACACGCACGCATGCACGCACACACCACAGGCACTCTTCATGTGCCGGACTGCCTTCATGGTTGTGGTTTTGGAGTCCTTTCCACCCCTGAGGACAGTTTGCAGTTTGCCACAGCGGCAGGGGTTGCGGGTTTTCTGGGAAATCTGACAGAATCCCTTGTCAGAAGGAGTTTCAACTCCCATCTCTGGCAAAACATCGTCCACATCCCGGGGGAGGTGACGAACATTGAGCCTGAGTGGACCATGTTCCAAGCCTCCATTTTTTGTGGCGGCTGACTGGAGCTGTGGCGGTAAGGTGGTTGGTGCCTGTCTTCGAGGCAAACCCCAAACCTTTTGGCGGACACCAGTGGTGAGGGATGCCGTCAAGCTGAAGGAGTCCAATCAGGCTTTTTTTTTGTACGTGAGACTTCGTAGGCAGCTGATGGGTACTGAATGGCCAAGCAGAATGCAGCCCTGGTGGTCACTGAGGCAAAAATTCCAGCATAGGAGGCGTATTCAAAGAAATTCTGGTCCACCATCCGGTGTCTTCGGAGGGGGAAGCGGTCTGCAGTCAACATTGTGTGTAGTAGGGATGGGGTGGTGATTACCTCGATACGTGACGATGTGAATCGGTAGAGAGAATACTTTGAAGACCTCCTCAACTCCACCGACATCCCTTCCCTTCAGGAATCGGCATCTGGGGTCTCTGAACGGGGGCTTTCCTATCACTCGGTTCAATGGACCAGTTCACAGCCGAGTGAGAAGCAGTTGGGATGAAAATCAGGACCTCTAGATCTGAGACCATGGTCCTCAGTTAGAAAAGGGTGGAGTGCCCTCTCCAGGTCAGGAATGAAATCCTGCCCCAAGTGGAGGAGTTCAAGTATGTTGGAGTCTTGTTCACTCGTGAGGGGAAGATGGAGCGGAGAGATCGACAGGCGGATTGGTGCAGCATCTGCAGTGCTGCGGACTCTGCATCGGTCCATTGTGATGAAGGGGCAGCTGAGCTGGAATTAGAAGCTCTCGATCGATGATCCCAGCCTCATCTATGGTCATGAGCTCTCCACCTTACCAACAAGCCTTGACAATAAAAGATACTCGTGATGGGTCCGGCAACAGCCCCCAACCCCACTATACACAGTGTTACCTGTGCACTACTTCCCCCTCGTGAGACACTGGATGGTGGACCAGATTTTCCTCTAAACCGTCTGGAAGTCGGTTTCACAACTTCACTGAATTCCTCCCATTCCTGAGTTTTTGCCTCAGGAACCGCCAGAACTGCTTTCCGCTTGGCCTGCCAGTACTCGTCAGCTCCCTCCGGCGTCCGACGGGCCAAAGCAGCCTGATAGTACTACTTCTTGAGCTTGATGGTATCCGTTACCGCCGGTGTCCACCAGCGGGTTCCAGGTTTGTTGCCGACAGGCACCGACCACCTTATGGCCACAACTCAAATTTTGAGCGATTTTGATGGCTTTTCTTGACTTTGTGTTCATTATTGGGGATCGCAATTTCAGGATATCCTGGACTTCATCAGGTGGGAAAAGTGGAAGGTCTCAAACTGCTCAAGTCAGTCACTAGACCCTAATCCAATAGAGTCTTCATTTTACCTGCTGAAGAGGAGACTGAAGGGAGAAAACCCCCAAAACAAAACAAACTTAAAAAAGCTGCAATAAAGTCCCCGAAAAGCATTTGAAAAGAAGAATACAACAGTCTGGTGAAGTCACCGGGTCGTATGCTTGATGCAATTATTGCAAGTGAGGGTTGTGCTCCTAAATATTAAATATATTCACTTTAAGTCAATTGGAAAATGACTGTTCCAATGCTTTTGCTCAAGTGGGTAGCTTCATACAAAAGGTGCTCTGTCCTAACTTCTTAAACACATCTAGAGGTAAATACAGTGGTACCTCTACTTACGAAATTAATTGGTTCCGGAAGAAATTTCTTAACTAGAAAATTTTGTAAGTAGAGACGCGTTTTCCATGTAAATGCCCTAAATCCGTTCCAAGCCCCCAAAATTCAGACATAAGTGTTTTCTAAAGCATAAACATGCATCAAAATATATAACAACTACATTTTACTAATTAAATTATTGCACAATAAATGAGAGTTGTGCATAATGTAAAAAACAAAGAATAGAGTAAACAATAAAGTGATGGTCATTTAACTTTTAACTCTGTCCTCATAATTTTTTTTGTCCTCTTTAGTTCATGTTCTCTCTCAGAAGTTGTTTTTGCCTGGCATTTTGTAAAGAACTGAGCAAAGGACATCTGCTTTTGTCGGATTTTAACAATCCTTTGAAAATGTCCAAGGCAAACATCAGCAGAGTGAGCGATTGCCCAACTGGTGAACACTTTTTCTGGGGATTCACATTTATGTAAAACTATTGGAACGCCTTATGGTCCGCAGGGGCGGATGACGAGAAAGCTGCATAAACACACATCTATCTATCGACACACAGACACATACGGTAGAGGTCCCTCTTAGCCAATGAGATGCCAGGATGATGTTCGGGAATAGCCAATGGCAGAGGAGCTATAAGTATGTTGCGTTCAAGAAACTTGGAGCTGCGAATGGTAACCCATACTATATTTTTACCTTTCGCATCTTGAAATTTCTTTTGTAACGAGAGGCAATGTTTTCCTGTTGAGGCATTTCGTAACTTGAGAATTTCGTATGAAGAGACGTATGTAAGTACAGGTACCACTGTACTAGTGTTGAGTGAGTATACGAACTGTCTGTATCTGTTCACCCATCTGAAATATCTGAATCTGTATCTGCCCTCAGAGTGGCTGGAGCATAAACCGGAAGTTGGCATGGGTCAACCGGAAATGTTCGGGGGTTTAAATCAGTACATTAGATTCAGTCTGAAATTGACATGGATTGATCAAGAGAAGCTGTATTTATTTATTTAAAAACTATTTATAGAACATCCTCAAAATTGAGATTCAACATGTTTTGGATCACAAAAGTTAAAGAAACACTCAAGCAACTTGTTTTTATTACTTTATTTTAATGTTCTTAACTGTATGGATAAATATTTCCAGCATAGTCTCAAAATTGAGTTTTTTTCATTGTAAAATTACATGAACAATTTAAGAACAAGTTTATTTTTTTTTTTATAAAGTCAAAACATGAATACTTTTAAGTTTATGAGTGAGTGAATACAATGCACACACACAAAAAAAAATCATAAACAGGCAGTGAATGATGCAACACGAGCTGTTTACAGCTGTCTTGTTAAGTTAAATGCACCATGTACATAACAAAACAAGTTTACCAAGTACCTTTGGATACAAACCTGAATAAAAAAAAAAATCTGGAGTGGAGTCAGAGACCAACACAACATGAGTCGTTTTCAACTGTTGCCAATTGCAGGGCATACATTATGAAACAAGTTTACCAACTAGCTTTAATTGACTGGCCAATCCACAGAGCTTGAAGAGGGAGTACATCAGTAGTTACCCAGTGAAAATTTTCCTTCAGCATGAGTACAGATAATGATGAGCTGTCCTCCTTTCATGCTCGTACTTTGCAAAAATGCATTGTCCATAACAGACCCTCGTCTAAAATGAATATCCAGCTCAGATCAAGGTAAATACCATGAAATAAAATTTGGCATTCTGACTTTGCCATTACAATACTCATGGAGGGGACTGTATATTATGCACACAATACTACCAGAATACTGTTCGGCCCCCTTTGTATGTAACTATTTCAGCTCTGGAATTGTGATACTGAAGGAATAATGGATTCTTTTTCAAAATCTCAGAGGCCATGGATTAAAAGATTTTATTTTGCTTTCACTCTTTTTTTCTTAGGCAAGACCACCGGTGCAAGAGCTTCAAATGGTTCATGGAGGAGATCGCTTATGACATTCCGTTGTACTATCCTCTGCCTCCAAAAAATGTTGAATGGGGAGAGGTGAGTAAATGAAACAGCACAACAAACAAATGCAGGAAATGAACATAAAGTGTCACTTATTTGCATGCATGTCTGTTTGTGTGAAGATTCGGGGCTTTGAGACGAGTTACTGTATTGACAGTATGGGACACACAAATGGGGGGAATGTGGAAACTGGACCATGCCACAGAATGGGTGGCAATCAGGTAAATATAACATCTCAGTAGCTCTCAATTTCTGCCCTGTCAAAAACTAAATCCACACGTGGTCACACATTTGCATGCATGCATTAATTCTGGAATCAATAAGTAATCTATTAACAAGTGACAAAGGCAAAGATCAAAGATTATGCCCATCGTTTGTCCAACCCTGGACCAAAAATGTTGAATGTTGCCTGTTGGTGGATGATCATTGTTTAATTTTTGAGAAAAGAAGGCAGATCATAGATTTTCCACAAAGCAGTTTTTGTTCAAAATGCCAACTTTCTTGAAGAAACGCACAAAAAAAATATACAGTCAAACCTCGGTTTTCGAACGTCTCTGTTCTCGACCAAATTGGTTTTCGACCGAAAATTTCGAGTTTTTTATGCCTCGGATTACGACCGAAAATCGGTTCTCGACCAAACTGAGCTCACTTGAATGCGCCACTTGACTCCTCTCGCCTTCCTTACACAAGGTAGTGACGCTTCCTCGGATACACGAGGAAGTGACGCTTCCTCGTGTAGCGTTCCATTGTGAGTAGACGTGTTCAATAAAGATTTTTTTTTTAAAGAGCGTGGTTTCGGTTTTAGAACAAATCGGTTTTCAAACGGCCTTCTGGAACGGATTATGGTCGAAAACCGAGGTATGACTGTACCTGCAAGCAGCTACAACAGGCCCTCGCTGCAATGGCCAAATTGCCACAGTACATTGAAATCAGTCTAATGTAAATGTATTTTTATTTATTTTTTTTTTTTAATAGTCCTGATTTGTGTGAAAATGTTACTGTTTTTACACGTGTTGAGACCCGCATCTGTGGCCACTTAAAATCTGTAGCAGGAGTTCAATGATACAATACAAAATTGATATTTTTGCTGTCCCTCTTGTGTGCAAAGTTTCACATTTTCACAAATATTTAGACCATCAAAATCAGATTCATTTTTCTTGGCAAGCAGCGCGTCCCAAAGGCATCAGAATCAACAGATTAAATCCGGTGCCGCTTTTTTTTTTCCTTCTCTCCCCCCCGGAACTGAAAATTACAATCCCAAATCCCATATTTTTTTCCTCAGAAATTAGTGCTTCCATTTGTTTTTTTTTTACTCCATCAAAACTTTAAAAAACTGACTGATTTAGAAATATATATATTTTCTTGCTTTTTTTTAGTGCGCAGAAGCAATTGCGGTGAGGCCACTGTTGTTTTTATAGAAATTCTTCTTCTTATTATGATTATTTTTATTTTCCATCCGTCCATCCATCCACCCATTTTCAACACCGCTTATCCTGAACAAGGATGCGGGAAGTTGCTGCCGCCTGTCCCAGATGACTTCAGGCGGAAGCAGACTACACCCTGAACTGGTCGCCAGTCAGTCACAGGGCACACATACAGACAAACTACCACAACCAACATGCACACCATCACTGAGTGGGAAACAATCCCACGCTTTTTGCACACAAGTCCGACGAGTGTACCACTGCACCATCTTATAATAAAAAGAATAATTCTTCTTCTTCTTCTTCCTCTTCTTCTCATTATTATTATTATTATGTAGTATGACTGTCACTGCTGTGATGTCTCGATTGTTTGTTTTTATTTTTTAGAAATTAATATTTTTTACTTTTTTTCTCACTGAAATGAATCATATTTTTGGGGTCCTAAACACGCACGAAAACTTACCATATTTTGCACACTCATCGGAGCTGGTGGAAAATTAGATTTTTTTTTAAAGTTGTCATAAACAATAAAAATAAAATGGCTCTCGAGTGTTTCCTGCTGTTAAAAAATAAACTATAAAAACGATTATGGTGCATTTGCCTGATTTTTAAATATATTCAAAGTATCTGAATTCTTGGGTTTTTTTTTTGTTTTGCACATGGCTCCAAGAAACTCTTATATAGGTCTTGCATTAATTTATCCATGATTATCTATGTCTTTTGTATATAGCTGTTCCGTATCAATGAAGCCAACCAGCTGATGCAGTATGACCAGTGTCTGACCAGAGGAAATGATAAGTCAGCTGTCATCATCACACATTGTGGCCAGAACCAGTACTCTGAATGGAAGTATTTCAAGGTGAAACCAACACATTAATTACCCCACTAGATAACGTATAAATATGTCATCGTCAATTTTTTATGGAAAATAATAGAACTTAACCATTTCATATTGTTTTTATTCAACCAATGTGTCTGTTATTGTACCCAAAAATTGCAAGTGATGACCACCTGAGTTGAGTCGGTGGGGTCTTCGATGCCTAGCTCAAGGGTGCCATGGCAGTAGTCAGAATGTAGACGTGCATGTCTCCACTCAACACTACTTTTTTTTTCTTTTTGTCCGCATGGGACTCTTACAGTGACCCTGTGCTTCCCAAGTGTTGTCCCCCCCCCCCCCAAACACACACACACACAGATAATATATCGGTATCTTCCCCCACCATTGGAGCCAACTCATCACCAGGTGGTGATCATTTGACAGCTTCACACCTCTCTTCACCCGAGTGTCCAAAACATGTGGCCGCAAATCCGATGATCGGAGCGCAAAGTCAATCAGCGAACTGTGGCCAAGTGTGTCGTAGTGCCAAGCCTTATTTTTGAACACGTGTTCGTTACGGACAATCCGTGACAAGCACAGAAGTCCAATAAGAGAACGCCACTCGAGTTCTGATCGGGTGTGGGGGCGAATTCGTCATCCAATTAAATAGCAGAAAATACTCCATAGCCTACTTATGTTATAATTCCGACATGTGCCTTAATTTACTTTTAACATTTGATTATATGCACAACAAGCTAATGAATTGATGTTAGCCATGACGTTAGCTGAACCAAAATAACTTGAGGCAGGTGTAGCAAACCAGTCAGAGACTAAGAGCCACCGTGTTCCTGCAAAGAGCCACATAATCCACATGGGCACACATAAACATCACCCAATCCCTTCCTCACACACACACACACACACACACACACACACACACACACACACACACACACACACACACACACACACACACACACACACACACACACACAAAACACCCAGGGCAACAACATGGTCAAAAAAACGTTGTGGCGGTCCTAATGTTTGACCACCGGCCACCGGGTACCGTACTTTCCGCACTATAATTTTTTTCATATATTGCACGCACTGGACTATAAGGCACAATCTACAATGCATCCACTAGATGGAGCTACAGGTACGTCTTTGTCCATCTTCGTGCCTTCTCTTCTTCCGTTTGACTCAAGAGGCGTTCATGACCGCCTCGGAAAAACATAAATTAACTATTGCTTCATTGAAACTATCAAAATTGAAAATACAGTATTGCATCAAAAAAGAAAATCACAAAATAAATTCTATAGCCCCATAGCTGCAACAGAACGATCAGATGTCAGTAAATTTGATCTTAATTTTACTGTTTGGTGCCTACTACCATCTTTGTTACTAATTATTGCTTTATTGATTTGACTTTTTATTTGGTCTCCCATAGGAGAAATTTGTCTCGGAGGACATGCCCTCCTTGCTGCTACATGCATTGAACAATACAAACACATACGCTACACCACATACATTGGACAATACATACAGTATCGGACAATATATACTCTACACACAATGGATGGTACATCACAGTCATATGACTGATGTCCTCATTTCCTCCTGCTTGTCTGTCTGCCTTCCTCTAGTTGTTTGTTAATTAGGCTGATAGCCTGCGGTATGAATGAGTTTTTGTATCGGTTTAATTTGCAGAGAAGGGTCCTGTACCTCCTTCCCGAATGTAGGAGCTCGAATTGGGAGTGCAGCACATGAGAAGGATTGTCTAGAATGTTGTTGGCCTGTTGAATGACGGACTGCACATATATGTCCTGGGGAGCAGGGGGCGGGGGCTATATTGTTGCTCCATGTACAGCACTTTGTATGCAGCAATGGCTGTTCGAAAGTGCTCTATAAATACAGTTGAGTTAAGTTGGAGGAGACTGGACTGTCTCAGAAGTGTTTATTTATTCCTTTGTTGTGTACTGTGTTCACAAACGAGGAAATCAGAAAAAAAATTCTGTTGCGGGGCTATAGAATTGATTTTGTGATTTCCTCGCTTGATTTTCTGTTTTGATGCATTATTTTCAATTTTCGTAGTTTCATTGAAGGAATAGTTAACGTTTTTCTGAGGTGGTCATGAACGCCTCTCGAGTCGAACGGAAAAAGAGAAGGCACGGAGACGGACAAAGACGTACCTGTATTTGTTGAGACTGTGAAAAACATGAATAAAGTATGCGTTTTAAAAAAACAACACCACAGCTCTCCTTTTTTCGGAGCTGCAACAAAAACGTATTTAATTAAAAACCCTCGTGGCGTGCAAAATACTTTATTCTTGAACTAGGGGGAATGTACATAAAATGTACTGTACACACGAGAGTCATAGTTTTGTCGCTGAAAAAAATTTTTTTTCCTCCAACCACTCAAAATGTTCGGTGGCCTCAGAACTTTTTATTCACATAAATCAATTCATTTATTTATTTATCCCCCCCGCTTTTAGGACAGTACAAGTCCTAAAAGTGATTATAAAGACAACTAACTGAACTGTATATCTATATACAAAAAAATTCGAGGTGAATATTTTATTGGCCTAATTAGAGCTTTGAATTAGTCAAACAGTGGTGACAGAATCATTTTCAATTCATGCCAATTTTTTTGATAAAAGCAGTTTACCCAAAAACCTCACACAACGCATGTCAAGTGTACATTATGTGTACGTGAACTTGAAGTGTAATAACTCAGTCATTTATGAATATATTTTTACTTCCAACCACTCAAAATGTTCAGTGGCATCAGACCTATCCATACATATATAGTTTTCCGTTTATTTATCCCTCCCCCCACCCTTTAGGACAGTACAAATGATAAAAGTGACTATAAAAAAAAAAAATTAAATTAACTGTATATATATATATATATCATTTCTAGGTGAATATTTAAATGCATTAATTAGAGCTTTGAATTAGTCAAAAAGTGGTGAAAAATATTTTTTCAATTCATGCCAATTTTTTTTACAAAAGCACTTTCCCCACTGGGCGGTCAACGGCGCCTGTCGAATCCGCCCACGACGCGCTTCGGGCGGGTTGCCCGGACGAAGGTCCCGCCTCTTCCCGCCGGAGGTCGGCATTTTTTTTTTCTCAAAATCTTTCCTACGGGCGGTCGACTCCACTTACAAAGCGTGTCGCACAAGCACTGAAGAGGCAGATCACGCTGCCAATTTTTTTTACAAAAACAGTTTCCCCACTGGGCGGTCAACGGCACTTGTCGAGCCCGCCCAGGAAGCGCTTTTCGACCGCGTTTCACTACGAAAAGCCGGCCTCTTCGAGCTGGACCTCCGCACTTTTTTTTTTTTTCAGGCAGCAGATCGCGCGAAACCTCGGCCTCTTAAGACGCGATTCTCTTTTCACCTCGGCGATTATATTCTTACCTTCGCAAGTCCCGAGTGATCCGCAAGACACGCTTCGTGTACTGCAACCGCCCGCACCGCGCGGCCAAGCGCCAGCGTTCGGGCGGACTACCGCACGGTAGACCCCAAAGAGACGCGAGGGGCTACGCACGCGTCTGTGCATCTTCCCCCCCGGCGCACTTCTGCAAAGCTGCGTAATATGTGTCAATAAGAGTCGGTTTCGAGCATGCAACTACTCGACTTAGCTTCAAAGCTGACGACAAACAAAGGCCTCAAAGCAGACGACAAACAAAGACCTCAAAGCAAACAACATTTGGGCCACCATACTTCCTGTTGTGTTCTTTCAAAGAAGAAGCATGCAGCTATTAGCGGAAGTTATCAAAATAAAAGAGCACCCTGCCCGTGAAAAATGTTCTTCATAATTTTTGCAGAAAAATGCGAAAGATTTGTCGCGCACGTGGGGGGCTACGCACGCGTCTGTGCATCTCACCCCCGGTGCACTTCTGCAAAGCTGCGTAATATGTGTCAATAAGAGTCGGTTTCGAGCATGCAACTGACTGCTTCAAAGCTGACGACAAACAAAGGTCTCAAAGCTAACAACATTTGGGCCAGCATACTTCCTGTTGTGTTCTTTCAAAGAAAAAGCATGCAGCTATTAGCGGAAGTTATCAAAATAAAAGAGCACCCTGCCCGTGAAAATTTTTCGTCATAATTTTTGCAGAAAAATGCTAAAGATTTGTCGCGCGCGTGCACGCGTGCGGTGAGTGCAATACAGTGTCCAATATCAGCCATCAACTTCAAGCTTCATCGAAGCTTCAAAGGACTGCAGTGAGCGGTTTGCATGCGAATTTATTAGTTGGGCTGTGGCGCCATCAGCTGGTGTAAACGTGTCAAACACAATAACAAACTCAAACAAAAAAAAATACTTCGCATAAAATTGGCTCCACGGCACTGAAGAGAAAAATACCAAAATCCCGGGAAATGCATTGAAATACACCAGGTTTATGATGGGTCAAAGATTATGAATTATAATAGATGTAAGTTTACAATTAATGTACACTGTAACTGCACCGCACACTTTTTGGGTTTCTCCCAAATGCAATAATATATAAATGACACCAGACTGCCATTTTGTACTTCTACATGTCTTGACAACTTGTGGGAAATTTGAGCTCCCAAGTGTTTAACTTTCAATTACTTCCCTTTTGATAAAACATACGCAACACGTGAAAATGTACACTTAATAAAGCAGCGACACAGTTCACTGAACCAACAGCAAGTTATAACATTGTGAGCATGTCTCCAGCAAGGAGCCATCTTGGGGTCGACGTATTACTGTAATGACCATACACAAGGTGCATCGGATTTTAAGGCGTGCGGTGAGCTTTTCAGAAAATGGAAGACTTTTTGATGCGCCCTATAGTGCGGAAAATACGGTAATTTGTGTTTGAGATTCCTGCCCTAGTTGAATTTTCTGTTATCATCAGTCTCAGTCTTGATGATTACAGTATAAATACAGGTATTTCTCTGTTCAACTCTTATGGTTAAAGACAAAATTAAAGATGGATAAGGTTTAAAGGGTTTAACATTGGCCATGTTGTTTTCTTCTAATCAATATTTGATGACAAAACATCTGTTGAGTGAATGCGCCACTGTTTTGATCTGTGTCTTTTTTCATTATGCTTTCAGGATCTCCATCGCTTCACTCATGTGCCAACAGGTAAATATCTGGAAATGGACTGTACTTGACTTCTTTGGCATGAATTTAATGAAGCAACAGAAATATTTCTCAAACATCTAATGTGGCACCCTACGCCAGGGTAACAGCTGTTGCTTTTGACAATTTGGTATTAATTCATTCACTCCCAAAGATGTTTTTAAACGTCTTTTCAGACTTGGTCTAGAATTGGCTGGTACTGAATGAGTTAAAAGGGCAGCCTTCTAGTGTTCCTCTGAATTTGATTTGCAAGAAACTGGACTGTAAAACGACCACTCATTGTCAAGTCATCAACCACAATCTTCGGTGTAGAGCATGATCAGTGTCTTGAGGCTTTACTGGCAACTGTTTCATGGGATTTGTTCAACAGGCTTGGTGGAGTACATTAAATTGTAACATTTCTTATTGCCACTCAGTGGCGCAATATTTTTTCCCTTATTACTGTCCCAGTTCTTCTACCAGTCCAGTATGCTTGTGGAGGCTCTCAGTCGTACAGGAAAGTTCCATCGTAGAAAGGGTTCTGTCAGTCGTCATCTGTACCTGTGGGTAAAAAACAAAAAAAAACAAAAAACGTTTCGCTTCTCTCACAGAAGCTTCGTCAGCGGTAGACAACCCTGAAGTCTCCGTGAAGACTCCGGGAAGTTGCTCTGCGCCAAAAGGCTGAGCGTGGCCTGTTTGAGGACTGGGTGGGGATGGTTAGTCACGCCCCTATTGGTTTATTAGAGGCCCATTGGTTTCTTGAAAGGGGGGTAAAAGAAGCGATTTTTGTTAAAAAATTTTCACCCTCTCTGAACCGTGAAGGAGGTATCAGATTTAACCTGTCTCCTATTTACAATAACTTGTTGACCAGTAAGGGACATAGACATGCTGATCAGGCTAACTGAAAGTAGCTATTCAGCCTTAGCCCAAACAATAGGCCTAATCAAGACCCAATGAACGGTCACAAGTTATTAAATAGGAGACAGGTCTCCTATTTACAATAACTTGTTGACCAGTAAGGGACATTTGTTTTGTTTTTTTTGTTTTTTACCCACAGGTACAGATGACGACTGACAGAACCCTTTCTACGATACCAGTCCAGTATCAACATCTGCCCCCCACACACACACACACACACACATTAACACTAACGTCCCGGGCCAAGCCATTTGGCTTTCCTACATAGAATGCTCATAGGGCAGCCAATTGACTGTATTGGCTGTTGTTGTTGGTCCTCTGGGCATTCTGGAGGGGTAAGAAAATCCTGGGACTTCTAGTGGTCTAATCTGCATGATGAGCAATAGCCATTACTGACCTTAACTCATTCAGTACCAGCCAATTCTAGCCCCCTTTTTTTTTTTACCCTAAGTCTTGGAAAAATTGAAAAAAAAAGTATACGAAACAGGTAGATCTCTGTTTAAAAAAAGGAAATCACTTCCTACCTCAGTGGACTGACTTTGATGTCAATGTCATTTTGCAATCTCAGAATCTCATCCTCAAGAGTGGGGCTTTCAAAGTCAAAAAGTGATTTGACTTTGGCGGCAATGTCACTAACGTCAATGTTTGCACCAAATGGATAACACATATAGCTGACTATAGGTTTAATGGATGCAAAGTCAGTAAAATGCCTCTCAAACTCTGACGGGATGCTCTGAACATGCTCCTCATAACGTGCACTGTCAAGCTGTGTCACACCTTTCCCATGACATTGTAGTTCTGCTTGCATGTGAAGGAAGTTGCACAAGCCGCAGCCGTTTGGACATCAGCTTTAGTTTGCTTTTAAATGTGCTCACTGAACTCATCATGTTGACTTCATCTTTACCCTTACCCTGCAGCTCTGAATTCAATTCATTGAGCTGGCCAGTGAGATCAGTGAGGAAAGATAAGTCTAAAAGCCACTGTTTTGTCCCGCTAACAAATCCCATGAAAGCATTAAAAATATCCTCACCCCTGGTGTGTACTTTTAATGGCAAAATGGTGAGTCACTCTTCATTGGTGCTCATGTCTTGAAAAAAACATTCTGATGAAAACGCACATTTGTGCCACATCCACCATATCAGTCGTCTCGTCAAATTGGAGGGAAAAGCACTCACATGCATCAATATCTTTCCTGAGTTGTTCCTCCACATCCACAGCCATTCCATCACATCGCCTTGTAGCAGTATTGAGGGAGAGTTGCACTCATTTAATAGCATCTACAATCTCTGTTTTATTTTTAAAGTGATCAAAAAGGCTATCCGCTGCATCGAGAAAGGCTTCCTTCACAATAGCGCCGTCTTTGAATGGCTTGTTATATTTGGCATAATCCAATCATCTGATTGGTTGCCCTCTGTGTCAATCAAGTAACGGGATTGATGATAGGCTGACGTAGTACGTTCTGTGTATTTAGCGCCGTTGTTTGAATGGCATTGCCACCGCCATGGGATTTTCAACGCTTGTCATGTGAAAGCCCGGGAGCCGCATTGAACCAGCCAAAGAGCCGCGGGTTGGCCACCCCTGCTCTCAGCCATGTTGACGTTTCGGGGTGAAAACCGCTGTAATCGCTAGCTGCTTGCTACTGTTAACAGCTGTCAACTTCCAGCAGCGTTTCTAACTCATCGATAAGGAAAGTAGCTATTGGCTGTCCTAATCGTCACTCAATGATGTCATCAGTTCCCTGTGATTTACTTGGAGGATGTTTTTTTTTCTTATCTTTTTTTCTTTTGTAGTTTTTGTTTATGTTTTTTTTAAAAAAAACTTATTTCAGACAAAGAAAAGTTTTACATTTACATCCAGCCCAGATTGTAAACCTGGCACGATCAGCCAGCAGTGGCTTCATTTGGGGGTGGGGCCACAACTGCTCCCGGCGCTGCTCATTGAGAACAACGTGCTTTCACCACACAGACTCCAAAAGTCTCCAATAACACCAGAAAAAGTCGCTGGATTGTTACTAGTCACATTTTTTTTTTAAAAAGTCGCTCGAGAGTATCTGAATACTCACGAAATATAGCGTCAAAGTCGCTAAGTTGACAACACTGACTTCCTGTTGTGACATTAAAAAAAAAACAACTTTTTTTTCCCAACACACCTCACGGTCGACTCGGGATCAGATCGCGGTCGACTGGTTGGGCACCCCTGCTGTAGAGTGTCTACAACATAGCGCTGGCTTGGAATAAAAGGTAAAAATAAATAAATAAATGGCAGCGCCATATGGACGCCTTGATGCAGCAGAGGCTTGGCTCCCGGCGACCAAAAGTAACAGTAACCACACCAATGTTGAAGTATTTTAGGCGGCTTCTAATATTGCTCTAATTTTTGGTGATATCTGACAGATAAAAGCCATTTTTTCTCCAATATCAGTCCAATAAATATCTCTCTGAATGCCATAGCGCATCCCTAAAGTTTTACAAATTATTTACCAGTGTTAAAGTGATACGCGATTCAAAAATCATTTTCCCTTGTTCTACTATTAGGCGGTGTGTATGAAGATTAAAAATGCAATTAGCAATGGCATCTGTTTTCCTGAAAAAAAGTTATCAAAATGATGACCTACCCGGTACGCTTTCATATCGGACATTTTTGAATGGTTTACATAATCGCTGTGCCGTGTTCCATGCTGTAACATGTTAATGTTCATTTGGGACTTTTTTCCTGGTCGATTCTGCGAGAAAACTGGCAAACTCCTAAACATCGCATGTTTCATGTTCTTCTTTGAAGAAGGAAAAAAAAAAAGAAATATTGCAGATGTGACGTTGCCTCATTCATATGCGTAATGGATATTTACACTTACAACGTTTATGTAATTCTAAATAATCTGATATTTTCAGACTACTATGATATGTATATCTATGCGCACATACATTTATTATTATTATTATTAAATCATTGTCTTTTCAACCATGAAATGCCTAGCCTATTATCGGTATCTGTGTGATTTCTTTATTTTCCCACGCATTAAAGTAGTGACTGGTTTTGCAACTGCTTTTGTTTTTCTTTTTCAGGAAAATGTTTAGATCGCTCAGACCTCCTCCACAAAGTGTTCATATCAGACTGTGACCCCAGTAAAACTACTCAAAGGTGGGAAATGAACAACATCGTGGCTGTATAGAGACTGCTCAACTCATACAAATGAAACTGTTTGGACTACGCTGAAGAAAATGGATATGCACCAATTATAATATGCATTCATGCATACTTTAACTGGGCTGATGGTGGGTCGTTTTAGATCTGAGCCATTCACTTGTCAGAATGTGGCAAACCACCCCCCCCCCCGGCCCCCACCCCACCACTAATCATCAATTGACTTTGGGTAATAGAAAAGTTACTAGCAAAAAAAACATGCCAGCCTGTAATGTTCTTTGATGTCACTCTGCTTTATGGTACTGTGTTTACACTGGGTCTCCCATAAAAAGGTTTTTTAAAAATCACTCGTGCTGTTTAATGCACCCTCCATTTTGAAAAGCATGACTTGAGTCCTTCATTGTTCCAAGAAGAGAAACCATCTTGGGTGCAGTCCGATCTTGTCTCCTCAGCAGGATATGCTCCTCCTGACGATCGGGCCAATTTTGAGCCATTGCCTTCCTTCAAGATCAAAGTTAGCAAAGGCCTGAATGTCTCTGAACTGTCCAGAGCAATTCTTTTAAGATGAGGTTTGTTGAAAGTGATTTTTTTCCTCCACGATCTGCTCGAAAAATAGTTTGTGGCGGACGGTCATAAAGAATAAAACTTTTCAATATTGAGGACTGCAAATTCTTGCGTGAGCAACTGGTCGTGTTTATTTTTTGTAGAACGCCTGTTCCAAGACCACTCCAATAAAACAAAAGACGAGTTTGCAACCAGAATCTTTGTTGTCATTTGTTACCAGATAAATAGTCTAGATCAGTGGTCCCAAACATGCGACCCGCGGGCCAAATGCAGCCGTATGGCTTCCGGGTACTGGAACCTCCGTTGTTATGAATCGATCGTTAATGTAATATCGTAGTCAAAATTTTAATGCATAGGTTTTTATTCCTAGGTGAGGGAATTTCCGTTTGACAGAAGCCTGCCTGCCTGCCTGCCTGCGTGCGTGCCTGCGTGTGCGCGCGTGCGTGCGTGTACAGGTATATATAGATTTAGATATAGTGCGGCCTGGTGGTCCAGTGGTTAGCGCGTCGACCTCACAGTGCAGAGATACCGGGTTCAATTCCAGCTCCGGCCTCCCTGTGTGGAGATTTCATGTTTTCTCCGGGTACTCCGGTTTTCTCCCACATTCCAAAAACATGCATGGTATGCTGATTGAACACTCCAAATTGGCCCAAGTTGTGAGCGTGAGCGCGGATGGTTGTTCGTCTCTGTGCTCCCTGCGATTGGCTGGCAACCGGTTCAGGTTGTCTCCCGCCTACTGCCCGAAGACGGCTGGGATCGGCTCCAACACCCCCCTGCCACCCTTGTGAGGATAAGCAGATCGGAAAATGGATGAGTATGTGTGTGTGCGCCATCAATTTAACGGCTCTATTTATTTCAATGGAAATCTTTTGCACGGCTGGGCCACCGCCGCGACCGGGTTTCCAGAGCAACCAGAGGCGGCATTGGTTTTTGAGCAAGGGTACAGGTCAACATGGTCTATTAAAGAAACCTACCTACCTACAGTAGAGAAGGTGTCCGAGATTTTCTCGGACAAAGTTAAAGAAATGACTCGGCACACAGGAAAATTGTCTTCAATTGCTCCACGATCACACTCTCTCCAGCTCCCTTCCCGCCAATTCCGACTTTTATTGTACATACAAGGAAAACACTGCCCCCGACATTTGCATACCGCACCCCCGGTCCGGCCCCTTGGTAGTGATTGGTTACCTGAGTTTGAGCTTTGAACCACGGTACATTGGCGCCTTTCTGTCTGGTCTACACTGTATCAACATGTTGCAGACTTTGCGGACGACAAATGTCACCTGGGCGCGACGGGTGTTCTCAACTCGTCTTTTGTTGTTCAACCGCTGTTCCCAAATTATTCATTCCCCTTTTGTGACCGAGTTTCGCCCTCTCCCTTGTGATTGCCCACCTGCATTGACGTGCTAATTGTGGACTTCAACAGCCCTCCGGCCAGGTGGCCGGCGCCTTTGTGCACAGGCATTTGGGGGTGCTGGATACGCACCCAAACGTTTAGATGTGCCCAAATTAAATGAAACTTTAAACATGATACAATTTTGCTCATAGATTCCTCTAACAGAAGGCATTACATTACTTTCGAAATATTAACGTTGTGTCTGATGATGAGTGGCCGCTGGATGGCTTTGCAGACATGGGGGTCCGAGTGAGCAGTCCCCACACCAACCCACAGGCGAAGGCTCCTCCGGCCCGTTGGTTGCTCTCCAGTGCAATGGAGTGAGGACCTCCGGTGCACCCACTCATCGCAAATGATCGCAAGGAATCAGCATTGTCGTCCTGCGCATCTGGCGTCACAAATTGTTGATCGTGTGTTGTAAATCCTAGGGCTGCCACTGCTGCGATCCCGCCATCAACATGACAAATGCCCGCTGGGATCGGTCACGTGACATCTGGAGCTCTGTCACGGGAACCCCCTCTAGATCGGGATTGTCCGAAAATTGCCAGTGTGTATTGTACAGGTGTGTGATTGGTCCACGGATGCCGCAAATATACACTATGATTGACTGACAAATGAACAAATGACAGAATAATGTGGAATTCAATGCTTTCCGATATGCCCCCTAGAGCAAGCTTTGTGTACTGCAGCGGCAAGTAAATGACCGAAATTTCAACAAGTGGCAGAATATTAAAAAGCTGTTATGATTTCTGCTCGTTCCTCTGTACGGCCACGGCACTGCGAAGAGTTACTTGCAGCTTGGTGAACTCATGGCAAGACTATAAAGTGATTGACCAAAAAAAAAAAAAAAATCTACATTTGTTGTACCTCAAGTTTAATAATCGGTTCCCACCGTTTACTAATCTGTTCCCACCGTTTACGAGTCTGTACCCACAGTTTAGCAGATCACCAGTGTTCCATCGTATACCTGTTATTCAGGTACTTTTAGAATTGTCATGGCGTGATTTATTTTCACTTTCATCCACTATATGAAAGTGCCACATATGAAAGTAATATTGCTCTCGTTCGATGGTTTTGCTTGATATCGCAGTTTTAGCAGCAAACGACTACAATTAGCCAGTGTGTTTCTTTTAATCTTTCATGCATCCAGTTTTAAAACATTCGCTCAAAGCAAGCAATGACCCAGTTCTTGCTGGAGAAGTGGACAATCACTCAGTCACATTACAAGAGCAGACAAATACATCATTGTACCTTGTACCTCTCTGCAGTGAGAAACAATGGCCCTCTGAGTCGGATGCCTCTTGGAATCCTCCCTTGTGACATGTTCTGGGCATGTCACACCTTGAGAAGGCCCTCAGGATGACCCAGGACACAATCGAGACCATGTCTTCAGGTTGGCCGAGGAACGATTGGATCCAGCCAGAAGAGATGGATCAAGTAGCTGGGGATAGGGAAGTCTGGGCTTCCCTGCTAAAACTGCTGCACCTGACCCTGGATAAGCTGAAGCAAATGCATAGATTGATGGATGGAACTTTATTCAATAATAAAACTAAATCAGCAGTGAACCTCAAGACTAAACTTTCACCAACTTGGATAAAAGTTTATATTGTTATTATGTATTTTGTTGTCTGCTATTGGGTGATGGCTTCTTCATCCTGGCGCTTCACTCCACAGATCCCTCTGGTGTAAGAACATAATGAGGCTCTTTGCAGTGGCATTAACAGTGAGGACAGCTTGAGTGACCAAGTGTAAAAGATATTATTTGTAAAAGAATCAAAAAAAGCAACTCTGCAGACGTGTGTTAGTTTTTTAATGGAAAGCGCATGTAGGGAAAAATATGTATCCAGACATGTAATTTGCATCTTCATGAAACATGATGCAAATCATGAAATATCATCAGGCACAGGGGGTGTCTGTCGCTATGCAGTTGACCCTTTTGCACGAATTATTCACAGGTGCCACAGGAAATGGGTAAGTGAGAAAGTCCAGAAGAAAAAATATACTGTATATATATTTGTTTTAAAAAAAAGTAGCGCATTGGTGATCACAATTGTCAGGTGAAATTAGTGAGGAACAGTTGATGTTGTTGCTAATACATCATTTACAGTTACATGTGAGTATTTAGTGGTTTGTATTTTCAATTACAGGCCACTTATTTGGATTGTGTGTAGTGACACTTGTTCATCAAACAATCCACTACATCTTGAGATGGAGTACTGGTCAGGTGGGCCTTCTGGGAATCGATGAAGCAGCTTCGGTAAAAGACTGCAAACAGATAAACAGAGGGTAGTAGTATGAACAGTCCAGAATAGAGTGTTGTTTCTTATTCAATCATAGCACGTTATAATGTTATGTTATAATAGCAGCGGTTGTGAAAGCTCTATATAAATAAAGCTGTATTGTATTGTATTTCTTTTAGCGTAGCTCCATCCAGTGGATCCATAACGCAACCGCAGCTACTGGACATTACTGTATATCTCAAATGGTATATTCGAAACATATATTGAATGTTGGAGTCAATACCTATTTTCCCTTATCTTTATTTTTCAGACATGCTCTCTGTTATCTATTTATTATTTGTGCATAAGTGTATATTCGCTTGCAAGACGTCAGTTCCAGTAAAGCAGTGGTCCCTGCAGAGTCAGATAACTTGAGAGTCGTTATCTCCCCACACACATGAAGAAGTTTGGTCATAACAACTGAACAAGTTTAATATATAAGATTGTTGGTCCTGACCAGTTTGAGACCCTATTATCAGGAAAGGACAAATTCACCCTAAACACACCTTTGAATCTTTGAAGACAAAATAATTGGCCTCTATCTTCCTTGGTCAGAAAGGGGCAAAATTGGGATTAAAAACAGCCCAATTGTCTTTATGTGTGTACCTGGCCTTAGATTTAAAAGAAAACCAAGGGCCAAATGTAAACCTGTCATTTGTCTCTATACCTTACAGCACAATTCATGTTTATTCATCTATCTTTAAGCTTGAACCCATGTATCTACAACGAAGACCTTGTCTTACACTGTACAATCCAAAGGTGTACTTCATTCTGTACAGATAGAAGCAGAGAGTGGCAGAGCCTGCAGTCTGGGCCATGGTGAAGAGCAGGAGGGAGAATTTCAACCCTCTGGTCAGGCGCTGTTCAAAAAGAAACATTCATATAATATAGTCATATACGGTAATTGTACCAAGACACTTATTCGTCACACTGCATCAAATGAAGGACATTAACTAAGACCAAAAATAGCACGTGCTATTTTGTGTATTCAGTTGCGTTTACAGATTGCGTGATGGGCATGTTGCTACTATACTCTATACTACTCATCTTTTACTAATATTCCAAAATTAGTGAGCACTAATTGAGTGTTCACTCATGCTAACAGATCATGCACGATGTTTGCAACAGGTCTAAAATTGGTGCGGACAACAGAATTTAAAAGTGGGTTTTACGACATAATAGATCCAATTGGAAATGTTAGTAGGAGAGACATATTTCCCAGTTAAAGAAAATAAATCTCGCGCTTCAATAATTTTGGGAAAGTCAGCCACCACATTTATTTTCGAGCTGAGACAAGTAATAACATGAAATCAATTCTTAAAATCAATTGATACCTATTTTGACAACCGAATAATTGCTTATAATTCATAATTGTTAAAATCATCAGAATTTCAGATTTTCAAAAGTTAATGTTCTCAAATTTCTGTAGTCCTCCATAGAAACAGCCTAAGTATCTCTATCAGGTTACAGAAACAACCAGTAAACTGAATCATAATCTGCAATGTTAGTTCGAAACTTTGCAGTTTCAAACTAACATTGAAACTGTTGCTTATTCAAACCAGTGTTTGAATAAGCTGGTGGAATTTTGTGTTTTGTTTTGAATCCAACTCGACAAATCAAAAAAACATCTCATATACCCATCTTCTTAGCCTTTTCTGGGTTCAGGATCACGGGGTATCAGTTTAATCAGGGAGCCTCAAACTTCTCTTTCCCCAAAATCACTTTTTGTCTTGCAAAGGACATCCAAAGACAACCCTGTCCTGGGAATTGCTGCCGGTGGGATGTGCTCGGAAAATCTCGCCTGAGAAGCCTCCAGGTGGCATCCTGATCACATGCCTGAGCCACATCATCTCAAATCACCCCGCATCATCTCTTACCATAATATCAATGACATCAACATTGACTCTCTCGCTGCAAGGATCGCCACCCTGACTCCGGACACAGACTCCTCTCCTGATATTTTGGTTTCCCAATACAACACGGACCTTACCAACATTCTCAATACGCTCGCTCCTGTCAAGTCCCACTCTGTCTTTTTCACTCGGTCTGCCCCCTGGTTCACCCCTCATCTCCGTTCCATTAAATCCAAAACTCGGCAATTTGAAAGACTCTACCGAAAAACTGGTCTCACTGTTCACAAGGACATCTCCACAGCTCAACTTTCCCATTACAAGGACTCCATCTCTCAAGCCAAATCACAATACTACTCTGGACTCATCTGCTCTAATATTGGAAATACTAGGACTCTCTTTTCACTCTTGAACAAAATCACTCAACCCCCTGTCTCCCAACCACCCCCCCACCCCACTTTTATTCTTCTGACACCTGCAACACTCTGCTCCTATTTTTTATTGAAAAAGTCAATAAAATCCACCAGCACCTCGGCTCCTCTGTAACTAACCCTCACTATCTTTCCACTCCCACATTAATAACATAACCCGGTCTGCATATTTCCACCTACGCAATATCAACCTTCTCCGTCCCTCTCTCACCCCTCACACCACTGCCATCCTTGTCCAGAGTCTCGTCACCTCCCGTATTGACTATTGCAATTCACTTCTTTTCGGTGTCCACCACAAATTCCTTCATAAACTTCAACTGGTCCAGAATTCTTCGGCCCGTATCATCACTAGAACCACCTCCTTCCATCACATCATTTCCATCCTCCAACAGCTACACTGGCTTCCTGTCAAACTGAGGATCAACTTCAAAATACTCCTCTTTCCATTTAAAGCCATCCATAACCTTGCCCCCCCATCTGTCTGACCTTCTTCAAATTTCCGTTCCCTCTCGTTCCCTCAGGTCCTCAGCCTACCTCCTCCTCTGTGTACCCTCTGCCCATATCAGCACGATGGGGTGCAGAGCTTTCAGCTGCTCTGCCCCCAAACTCTGGAACTCACTCCCACCCGACATGCGTAATATTGACTCTCTTCCCACATTCAAAACTCATCTCAAAACCCACCTATTTAAAACTGCATACTCAGTTTAAACTCATCTCTTTTATTATTTATCATTTTATCTGTGGTTTTATTGCTCTTGTTTGATTGTAAGGTGTCCTTGAGTGTTTTGAAAGGCACTTATAAATAACATGTATTATTATTATTAATATCTTATGAGCTTCCAAACCTATCTCAAAGAGAGAGCCTGGACAACCTGGAGAGGAAACTAATTTTGGCTGCTTGTACGGAGTCAGACAAAATGATCTGACACATTTGTATGTTAAATAAAAGGCAAATAAAGTAAAGAAACAAAAAAGGGTTTTTATTTTCGAATATGCTATATTAAAGTAAACTACACATGACAGTAAACTACACATTACATCATCGGCACAAGATGTAATCTACCCGCATGCTCCTACATCTGATCCTGTAGGGGACCATATGTTTCAGAGTCTGCCAGAAGCAAGTGTTTGGTAAAGCCATGTCCATCCTTGAGGTGGGTCCGCTACCGTCTGCTATTTTCCTAGATACCAAATTTATATATCACTTCTTCATCACCCCGTTTCCTTCACCAACATTTCCATTACAATCTGAACCAATACAGTCTCTCTCTTCTGCTCGGGATGCCCAGAACGATGTTGGCCAGTTTCTTCCAGAATTTCTCTTTCAGTTGTAGTTGTTCTACCTGTGGGACCCCTAATTAAATGAAAATAACACCCTTGAGTTCAAGTTTCAGTCTCTTCACTCGATGCAACACTCTATTGACCTCCAGGACATACTTAACTCATTCTTACCTTAAAATAAGCCGTACTCCATATATTTTCCGATCAACACGGTGGTAAAACAATTTGAACCCTGTCCCTAAGCTTCTTGCCTTCCTGGATCTCCACCTGGTCTCCTGGAGACACAATATAGCTACCATTCTCCTAAATCACCATTCCAATCAACTCTCCAACCTTTTCTGATATTGTCCAAACATTCAAAGGCCCCATTTTCAGGTGTAAACTCTGTTTTCCTCTTCTCTTTTTGATGATCAACCCACTTTCCAGCTCTCGTTCTTTGATTCACAGTTGCTGAATTTTGACCACCGCCCTTAAATTAAAGGCGCTAAGGGTTTCCTCTTAACCTAGGGCGTGACGGATTTGGAACGGAATTCTTTAGTTGATCTTTCATATTTGTTTGGCATGGTTTTAAGCCTAATGCCCATCCTGACACGAACCTCTGCAGTTATCAGGCCTTAGGATCGGCTTACATTTTGCAATAGCATTTGCTCTCGTAGGGCTGTAATCACATTATAACTATACCATTAGAACTAGACTCCTGGTGAGTTGAGGTTGGTGAGTTGAGGGAAAGCATACACAGTAAGTAATACACACCGTGGCGTAGAAGTTTACGTTACAGCTTCCATCCAATTTCTTGACACATGATGCCTCTGGATGTTTGTCCAGATCAACAGAATATACAATCACAGCAATAACTGACACCACTGTGGAAACAACATTCACCATCAAGGATGCCTGGTACTGAAAAAGAAGAAGAAAATGTGAGTGTTTATTTAATTTGAAATTCCAATGACCAGAGAAATTTAAAAAAAAAAGAGAAAATATTGTCATATTGTTAACATCATGCCACAACTTTTAATGTATACGTAAAGTTTGGGAACTTTTGAGGTGGGTCATGTACAGGGGAGGTAGCATTTCCTCTCTTTTGGAGTAGAAAATATGAAATGCAAAATTTGATGCTCCAACCCTGTTCAAGAGTATTCTGAAAACCTTTATTCCATGATGACATCTAAGGTGTGGAGATGGTGGTGCCCAAGTCTGAAGTCAATTGGATTAAACCTCCAGGGCAAGGGTACAAAAGGGGACTATCTGATGATCGAAACATGTTTTTTCTGCAGATTTGAAAAGGACACCCCCATTTCTCATAACTTGCCCACCCCCACCAGAAACTACCCTATTCACACCCCCGCGCTCATCCCCTGCTCTGAAGAGCCGCGAACAGGACGTGAGATGGCTTTTCAAGCAGCAGAAGATCAAGAAGGCTGCGGGGCCCAACAAGGTGTTCCCTTCCCGCCTGAAAATCTGCGCTGACCAGCTGGCTCCAGTCTTCACACAGATCTCTAACAACCCTGGAGCTGTGTGAGGTCCCATCCTGCTTCAAACAGTAAACCATCATCCCAGTCCCCAAGAAACCAGCAATATCAGAACTGAACGACTACTGGCCTATCGCACTGATGTCTGTGGTCTGACGTCCTTTGAACGCCTTGTGCTGGACCACAAAAAGAACTTCAACGGACCCCTGCTGGACCCCCTGTAATTTGCCTACCAGGCAAACAGGTTAGTGGGTGAGGCAGTCAACATGGGGCTGCACTACATCCTGGAGCACAGGGACCTACGCAAGGATGCTGTTTATGGACTTCAGCTCTGTTCAACACCATCATCCCGGAACTGCTCACCTCCAAGTTTCTCCAGCTCAGTGTGTCCCCTATAATCTGCCAGTGGATCCTCAGTTTCCTGACGAACAGGATGGGAAGGACAACATCATCAACACGCACCATCAGCACTGGCGCCCCCCAAGGATGCGTCCTCTCTCCGCTGCTCTTCTCCCTCTGCACGAACACTGCACCTCAACGCACCCAGCCGTCAAAAACAACTTTCGCTGACGACACCACAGTCATCGGCCTCCTCAAAGACGGCGATGAGTCTGTGAACCGACAAGTGGAGCAGCTGGTGCTCTGGTGCAGCCAACACAACCTGGTGGAGCTGAACACGCTCAAGACTGTAGAGATGATCATGGACTTCAGGAAACAAACCCAATAATTAGATTAGATTAGATATTAGATATCCTTTATTTGTCCCACACTGGGGAAATTTACAGCCTTCAGCAGCAAGATTGTGGGTAGAAAGAAGAGAAAAGAAAACACAGTTCAATTAAGTGCAATATAATACAATAGTCACAGTACTATTCACATATGTTGTCATATCATTTAAATAATTCTATGATTTATTTATTTATTCATTTTTTATTCAGCAGCCTGACAGCAGTCGGTAGTAACGAGCGGCGGGATCTCTCCGTCTTGCAACGCGGGTGTAACAGTCTCTGACTGAAGGAGCTACCGAGTGCTGTCAGGGCTGGCTGGAGGGGGTGGGAGGGACTGTCCAACATAGCTTTTAGCTTAGCTAGCATCCTGCTGTTGCCCACCTCCTCCAGAGTGTCGAGGGAGCAGCCCAGGACAGAACCAGCCTTCCTGACTAGTCGCTCTAATCTCTTCCTGTCCCGGGCCGAGATGCTGCCTGACCAGCAGACAATGCCATTCATGTGGCATTGTCTCACATGATTGAATCACAAATGTGATTCATTGTGCATAAACTCTTATAAACACTTATAAAATAACAACAGGAGTAATTTTTACAAAATAATAGGGACCTGACAGCGGTCGCTGCTCAGGTCCAAACTACAACTTCCAGCAGATATAAAGGGCCCTTGCAAGCATGGCCACATTGGAGTACTGGCTCATAAGGCACATATGGAAAGAACCCTCTCAAACAGGCGTGTCAAACTCATTTGTGTCGCGGGCCACTTTCAGGGATGAGAGTGGCTAGTGATGAAAAAATTTGAAAATCACCTGGGCGTCTGGGGGGCGCAGGACCCCAGTGGGGTCCAGGGGCAACGCCCAGATGGGGGCCCAGGGGTCAAAGCCCCCGGAAGCTAATGGGTTTTTAGAGATTTTAAAGCCTTAAAACCATTAATTTTATCAACAAAATTTTACAATTTTTGTTGAAATTGGGACTTTATATTAAACATGCTAAAGATGAAGTGTATTCCAATGTACACACTACTTGAAACTTTCACAGAAAAAAAAATCCCAAGATTGTTCATTATTTTTTCAAGTGAAAATTTGACATCGGCCTTGTGCAATTTTGCTTATGCATTCCTGGTGAGCACCAACATGTAACTTCAAATTTGCTGCTCAAAATAAAAACTAAAAAAGGAAACACATTACCTGCCATATTTAAGATTTGTTCATTACTTGTATTCATAAAATGTGTAAATGTGATAAAAAAATGTTGATTCTTACCTCATACACTGATAGTAAAGTCCCAAACTGTTTACTATATATGGGTTATGAATGCATTTTCCGTATAGAATGACATCGTCACACACTGTACACAGAGCTTTACCAGCGACATCGAGCTTTTTCCCGAAATCCGACACAAGCACAGACAATGGTTCCTCTTTACTGGTTCCTACTGGGGACACCGTCGGCTTTCTATCCAACCGGTCCCGTCGAAACTTGTTTTTCAGATCCGCATCTATCTGACGCACGTGAGCTTCCTCGCGAGTCTCAACAACATTTGGCATTTGTTTAGGACAGACTACATACACGAGTAATTTCAATACACTAGATCCCTTGTGCAGAACCATTCAGAATTCGCACAAAAGGGATTTAGGAAGGCGAGCACGGATTGGTTGTGATTCTGCATTTGCCGATATAGCGACCAATCACAACAAGTAAGACATTGGTTTTCGCCCATATACGAAGTAACGACAAACTAACGCTTTGCGAGAAAAAACGGTATTCAAAATGATTGCTTGCAAACTTTATTTGTAAACATTACAAGTCCCGAGTCTGCCGAAGACAAGTAAGTCCGACAGCCCAGAAATAACACCAGACCCAACCCCCCCACCCCTAAAATTTTCTCAACGGATTTGGAACAGTATAAAAAAGGTCAATTTTGACTGGAAAAAAAAGCGGAATTCCGCCAAAAAGCGGAAAAATCTCATCCCTGCACTTTGGAGTTATGTCTTCCCTGAGAGGGCCGTTACCACAGTGAAATCCAATACATATTGACGTAATCATTTCAGCGTATTATTACCCGTACACAACCAATTGATGGATGCCTAGTTTTGTCATCACTCAACTATTTGTTTGTTTTATTAGGTTTAAAGTTTCTTCTTTTCCAGACCATGGTCTTTTTTGGTGAAGAGGAAAACTCTGAGAACAAGCTGACTGTTTCGGCTGTCACTTCAGCCTTTGTTGAACCTGTCGCTGCTTAAAAACAGCTATTTGTTGGTTGGTTGTTCAATTATTGTTCAAGTGACTGTAAACAGGGTAACAAAAGGATTGCAAAATTTCAACGTTCTTTTTCACACGTCATAATTTGGCATTTCAGTGCAGATTTTAGCAGTAATCAGAGAATGTCTCAGACAATGGGGAACAGAGGATGAGATGCTGGAAGAGGGACCATCATGGGAGGGCAAGCCCCTACATGGGATGTACCACCGGACCATAACTGAAGCGGCTGATCTCAAGAAATCCTATTAGTGGCTAGAGAGGGCTGGCCTGAAGGACAGCACAGAGGCACTCATCCTGGCTGTTCAGGAGCAGGCCCTGAGCACCAGAGCCATTGAGGCCCATATATACCACACCAGACAAGACCCAAGGTGTAGGTTGTGCAAAGAGGCACCTGAGATGATTCAACACATAACTGCAGAGTGTAAGATGCTGGCAGGGAAAGCCTACATGGAACGCCATAACCAGGTGGCTGGCATAGTCTACCGAAACATCTGTGCGGAGTATGGACTGGAAACCCCAAGGTCAAAATGGGAAACACCTCCGAAGGTGGTGGAGAATGACCAAGCGAAGATCCTGTGGGACTTCCAGATCCAGACTGACACGATGGTAATGGTGAACCAACCAGATATCGTGATCATAGATAAAGGGCAGAGGAAAGCCGTTGTAGTGGATGTAGCGGTCCCAAGTGATGGAAACATCAGAAAGAAGGAACACGAGAAACTAAAGAAATACCAAGGGCTCAGAGAGGAGCTGGAGGGAGTCTGGAAGGTAAAGGTGACAGTCGTGCCTGTGGTGGTCGGAGCACTCGGGGCAGTGACCCTCAAACTAGATGAGTGGTTGCAACAGATCCTGGGAACAACATCGGACATCTCAGTCCAGAAATGTGCAGTGCTGGGAACAGCAAGGATACTGCGCAGAACCCTCAAGCTTCCTGGCTTCCGATGGAGGACCCGAGCTGAATGTGGGACGGACACCACCCGAGGGGTGAGACAAGGATTTTTTTTTTTTTGTAAAATTCCTTTTTTTATTTGCTTTCATCACTATGACTTCTCATCTTCTTTACATCTCTACTTATAGTAGGATAATAGAATTACAATCAAGGAAGCATGATAACACTATCCTGTTGCAAAAATGAGAGTGGATTTTACCAAAGCATGAGCTATGCCCCCTCCCCACTCCCACCCCATCCCCTGGCCGATTCAGGTGTGAAGATCAGTTTGAATTGTTATTTTTTTTAACATAATAATTGTAATACAAAGTTATTTATGGGAAACAAATTACCAGTAGGTGGTAGTTGTGAAATTACAATAATAAAGGCATTTTTAACAGACAATGCAGTACTTACAGTCCTCGTGGTACAGTGTTTGTCCAAGATGATAGCAACCACTCCAGCCGTTATAAACTGGCCATGCGTACGCACAAACACAAATGCACGTGTATATATATATATATATATATATACACACACACACACACACACACACACACACACACACACACACAAATAAATTGGGTTGTGGTGACTAATCAAAAATGTTGTCATCACAAAAGTATTCCATAATACAGAATGCTGAGGTATCTGAGCAAAAAGGGTAAAAAACACTCACCACAAGGCCACTCCACCATGGCACACCCAGGTAAACCACCTCAGTGACATTGATGAAGTGCAGTGGAATAGAGTAGGACATGATCATCAGGCCCAGCATTATCTGACTCACCTATGACCATGCACAAAATATTTATCATGAAACATAATACAACACCAATCAATGCTGGTATCTTCTCACTTGCTACATTATTTCCACACAGAAACACAGTCACTACACCCCAAACTGGTAGCCAGCCAGTCGCAGGGCACATATGGAGACGGACAACCACTCGCTCCCACATCCACACCGTCACAGAGTGGGAACCGATCACACTCTGCCTGCACACAAGTCAAGCGAGTGAAATTTTATGCACATATCTACAACATGGCATGGCTCTTTTCCACAAAACAAGCAAGGGAATAGGCGGAGTTTCTCATTTCTAAGACATTTTGAATGTTTAAGAGCATTTAGAGATTTGATTCTCAAGCTATTTTCATCACTTCAAATTGGTTCATATTGTGTAAAAATCAGAGATGAAGTGGGGACAGACACATGGACGACTTATGGGGAAAATGGTCTGTCTTCGCAACCATCTGAAAATCACGACTGAGTCTTGTTTATTTTTTTTCTTGTTTATTTGAATTTTTTGCGGGGGGGGGGGGGGGTTAATGGAACACTCCCTAGGTGTGACTGTGAGCGCTGACGGTTGTCGACTGTTTAGCGCGTCAGCCTCACAGTGCAGAGGTGGAAGGTTCGTTTCTGGCTTTGGCCTTCCTGTGTGGAGTTTGCATGTTCTCCCCGGGCCTGGGTGGGTTTTCTCCGGGTACTCCGGTTTCCTCCCACATTCCAAAAACATGCATGGCAGGTTAATGGAACACTCTAAATTGTCCCTAGGTGTGAGTGTGAGCGCGGATGGTTGTTTGTCGATGTGTGCCCTGCGAATGGCTGGCAAGCAGTTCAGGGTGTACCCCGCCGACTGCCCAAAGACAGCTGGGATAGGCTCCAAGATGCCACGCAACCCTTGTGAGGGTAAGCAGATCATAAAATGGATGGATGGATGGATGGATGGATGGATGGATGTACCACTTTGTAATATAGGCTAACCATTGCTACAGGCATATAAAAAGCATGTGATTCATGTGTACAAACACAAACTTTAATTTACAATACACAGTTAGAATAGTAATATTGGGATTATTTGCATGGAGTCGGAACTCACCCCAATACATTTGGGTTGCCCACGCTGTTTTGCATCACGCACATTTTGCTGTCTCTCCGTTAGTTTAACTGTATTCAGATCCTCAAGCACCTGCACTGACAAATCCCTTGAGACAGCAACAGCCATCACCTAGAAAAGGGCAGCACAAAGTATCCAAGCATCTTTGGAAATACTGTTGTCGTTTTTGTGGAAATGTCCAAAATATAAATCTTACATGTCAAGATAAAAACAATATCACAACAGATCAAAACATGATTGAAATCTCAAAAGCTAAAGCTGTTTAAGTATGAGGAACATGAGGTGATCGGTTTGCACGTCAATTTGTGATAATAACACTGTAACATAGAAACGGGGGAGGGTGGGGTTGGGGATTGGAAGTTGTGGTTTATTATTGCACAATCGACGAGTGCATTTTGTTGGTCCAAATTCAAAATACAGTTTCACATTGGAAATACAGACCAAAGCAAGATAGAATATCCCCTACCTTTACTCTCGTTGAAGTTAAAAAATATAAAGAGAAATGTATATCGATATATATTTTAAAAAAAAACTCCGCGACGACACGAGAATTTCAGCTACGTTTCTCCTTAAAGCGGGCTCAAAAGCTATGTGCGCAAGAAGAAAAACAGCAGCAAGCTGTGACGTTGTTTCCTCGAAGCTCCGCCTCCACCACATTTCATGAACTTCCAGTGTTGTAATTTGCCTTCTGCATAACGTCGTTTTCCAGCGCGACGGACATTTTCCTGCTGTTCTCATCTGCACTCGTCCATTGTTTGAAGAGGTATGTTGAATTGCATTGCGCTTTCTCCTTTGACAGCCATCTGTTCAGTCCTAGACTTGGGTGCTTTCATGGAAGATCACATTTACGATTCGGCTGTTACGATGCTCACAAGTGACTTACTGATGCATACATGCCAGTTACTTTTCACAAACAACAACGTCTTTTATGCAGTAACGAGAAAATGGTGAATGACAAAACCATCAGCTGAGCGTCATCATTCTGCTTGTGGACAAGATATTACTGTTGAGAGGGGCGTGAGCCATCATTTCACATGTGTGCATGTATGTGTGTGTGTGTGTGTGTGTGTGTGTGTGTGTGTGTGTGTGTGTGTGTGGAAGATAGAGAGAGGGAGAGAGAGAGAGAGAGAGAGAGAGAGAGAGAGCTTGTGAATAAGGGTAACGTAATGACGACGTTGTTGCACAATCACGCATAGGGAGCTCCAAGTAAAAAGTGGACATTTCCCCACTCTATTTTCATCTCAAAATTAGGATACAGGATATGTATGCGCTAGTGATTTTTTAAAAAATTGCATACCCGTCAACCTCGGCTAATAGCTGCCCTCATAAATGATTACGATTCCCCTTACAAAGCAACAAAAAACCTTACAACGGATTACCGCGCATGCGCACATCATGCTTTATCGATCCTACCGTACGCAGTGATGAAAAAAAATATACGATTTCCGATTACTTTTGCTAGTTTGCCGTGACAATAGTAGCGATCGACGACGGCATTGTCTTTGGCGACCAGCAGGTGAGACGATCTGGATTTGAGCCAAAATGGTCTTTGTGAGATCAGTTCACAATTTTTTTTTCCCGTATAAAAGTTGTAATACACCGTACATGATTTGAAATGATGAAAAAAACGTATAAAATACGGGGAAAACGTACAAGTTGACAGGTATGAAATTGTAAGTAAAGCGGAATGGCGACATGACTGCGGTCAAGTCAGCCTCCACTCGCAAAATTGAAGTCAAGTGAATCGCCACTCCATTGTCAAAACTGTGCATTAAGGTATCTGCCCCCAGCCAGCGGCGTTGGCCACCTTCAAAATAAAAGCGCACAACTAATGCATGCATGTCAGAGGGTTGATTAAAAATCTTTATAAAGCAACGATAAATTCACCCAGGGAGAATAAAAACTCTCAGAAAAGTGCCAAGAAGCATTCTCAAGTTGAGATAGAAAATGGTCAATGGTAATTCTCCATCAATTTCACCTGAATTGAAATATATGATATATGCGTGTGTGTATGTGTGTGTGTGTGTGTGTCAAAATAAAAGCGCACAACTAATGCATGCATGTCAGAGGGTTGATTAAAAATCTTTATAAAGCAACGATAAATTCACCCAGGGAGAATAAAAACTCTCAGAAAAGTGCCAAGAAGCATTCTCAAGTTGAGATAGAAAATGGTCAATGGTAATTCTCCATCAATTTCACCTGAATTGAAATATATGATATATGCGTGTGTGTATGTGTGTGTGTGTGTGTGTGTGTGTGTGTGTGTGTGTGTGTGTGTGTGTGTGTGTGTGT
>NW_017805548.1:3639543-3645866 GCF_001891065.2 Hippocampus comes
TGGGAAAATTTACTCTACACACACACACACACACACACACACACACACACACACACACACACACACACACACACACACACACACTTGTGGTATACCGAGGTACTTGGAGCTGTCCTCAATGTCTGCTATTGTTCCTTCAGGGAGTGAGACCCCTTCAGTGTGGACTAACTTGCCTCTCTTAGTTTCTATCCGACTACATTTCTCAAGCCCGAATGACATCCCGATGTCACTGCTGCAGATCCGGCTTGTGTGGATCAGAAAGTCTTTCCCTTTCGCTCTTAGCATACAGCTTTATGCCATCCATGTGGAGGAGATGGCTGATCGGAGGTTGGTATGTTGGGACCTGCAGTCTTGTGCGACTGTTCTGTCAACCAGGAGCTGATGTTTGGCTCCTCTGGTATCTCTACCAATGCCCTTCTGTGCTTCGCTCATGTATTGATCCATGTGTCCACTTATCTTAGCCGCAATGATGCCTGACATGAGCTACCATGTTGTGGAGAGACAAGTTATTGGCCGATAGTTGGATGGGACTGCACCCTTTGAGGGATCCTTCATGATCAGGATCGTTCACCCTTCGGTTAGCCATTCTGGGTGAGTCCCATCCATCAGCAACTCTCTCTCAACTCAGCTCAACTGTATTTATAGAGCACTTTCAAACAGCCATCGCTGCACACAAAGTGCTGTACATGGAGCAACTAACGTATACAACAGTAAAGCAACAAATAAGTAACAAAGACGGTAGAGAGCACCAAACACTACAACTAAGATCATAATTTGGGTCATACTGAGTCAACTGGTTCATTTGTGCTGCTAGGCCCTCGTGGAGTGCTATGAGTTTCTTTAGCCAGTATTTGTGGACCATGTCTGGGCCTGGTGCTGTCCAGTTTTTCATATCTGAGACTCTTTCCTGTATGTCTGCCACTGTTATGGTAACTGGGTTCTGTTCAGGGAGGTTGCTGTGCTCTTCTCTCAGAGTCACCAGCCATTGTGCACTGCTCTTATGTGCGACCTCCTTCTCCCATATGCCTTTCCAGTACCTTTCAGTTTCCAGTCTTGGTGGGTCTGCTCTGCTGTTAGGACCCTGCCACTGAGCGTACACTTTCGCAGGTTGTGTTGCGAACAGCCTGTTTATTCGTCTGGCCTCATTCTCTTTCGTGTACCGCTTTAGGCGGCTGGACAAGGCAAGGTATGGTGACCTTGATGTACCTCTGAGGTATCGGCCTTTTCATCACACCTCTCTGGGTCTTCGTCAATTGACTCACATCTTTCCGAGCCGCCTTGATCTTAGCCTCCAACCATCTTTTCCATGGTGGGTAACGTGGCTCATGGCTCCCATGGTTGCTCTTATAGCCAAGCATCTCTAGGATCACTGATGCTGAAGCGTATATCAGCTCATTGGTTTCCGTGATCATTACGGTTGGGATCGCCCTCAGTGCTGCATTCACACTTTCCATGAGACTTTCAGGTGGTACTTCACATAGCCGTTGTAATCGGTTTCTAGGTTGCCCAGCCTTCATTCTCGCCATGATCTTTGCTTTCAGGTCAGTTGCTGCCTCGCTCAGCATTTCATTCATTGGGGCTGGCCTCCCAATCTCATCATCTGCATTCATTGGGGCTTGCCTCCCAATCTCTGGTATTACCTCCTCCGCTGATCTGGCAGTCTGGGGCCCTTCACCATGGAATCTGTGTTGTACCTCATCAATCTCAAGTTGTGATAGCAGCTGCCATTTGTGGATGTTGGAAAACTGAGCTACTAGTTGTTTCGTAGTCAACCGTGACTGTGGGTTACGAAGTAACCATTCAGCCCACATTCTCTGCATGTAAGCCCTCTGACTAGGGTTGCTTGAGTAGTAGCATTCCAACAGAGCCATGTTATCGCATCTCGCCCATCTCCGCTTTGTTCCAGTAGCCCATTTTTCATCAAGGTGCTCTGGTTTCCCAGCACCTGACGCAGACCTTGTTTGGCCGAGCTACGTCTGAGCCGGCATGTCATTCGTTTTATTGTCTCTCATCATTGTATGAGGTAGGCATTAGCGTGAAGGGTCTTGCCCAAGGACCCACACTGGATGGTGTTATGTGCTCATATTGCCCCAAGTGGGATTTGATCCCCCGTCTCCCGTACGGCAAAGCAATGCCTTAGAGACAGAGAGAGAGAGAGAGAGAGAGAGAGAGAGAGAGAGAGAGAGAGAGAGAGACACACACACACACACGGAGATATATATGCCCTGGGAGAGGGCAGAGGGAAAGAGAGAGAGAGAGAGAGAGAGAGAGAGAGAGAGAGAGAGAGAGAGAGAGAGAGAGAGAGAAAATGACAAAAATAGGATGAAGGTCTTCCTCATGTCCAATCCTGAGGCACACTCATGGCTCACATAAACAGCACGACCAATTTCCTTTCCCAAGTCATCCAAATTCATTCCAGGGCATCGCTCGTGGTACCACCTTTCGCATTTGTCACACGGTATCTATTTCAGGGGAAAAAACTAACAACCAGAGAAATCTGCTCAATTCATTCTTGTACACAGCAACAACATCAGATCCGAATGACAGTCCTGTGGTTGGATACCTGGTGTGCCCGAGTATGTCCTAGACCCGGTCTGGTTGAGGGATAACTAAAATTAATTTTTTTAAGATGTTTTAAAAATTGGGTGAAAAGGTCAACATGTCAAAATTCAGGTCTCAATGTCATATTTCAGAGGCCTTTTATTTTGAAATGCGACATCAGATCCGAATGTGGTGCTCTAGTGTCCCCCAGACCTGGTTTGGTTGAGGGATAACTAAAATTCCTTTTTAAAAGATTTTTTTTTTTTAAATGGGGTGAAAAGTTCCAAATGTCGGATTTCAGAGGCATTTTATTTTGAAAGGGAAGATCAGATCTGAATGATAGTTCTCGTCACATATTTGAATACCTGGCATGCTCTGGTATGTTCTAGACATGGTCTGGTTGAGGGATAACTAAAATTCTTTCTTTTAAGATGTTTCAAAAATCGGGGGAAAAGGTCAACATGCCAGAATTCAGGTCCGATTGTCAGATTTCAGAGGCTTTTTTTTTTTTTTTTTTTTTTTTTTTGACATGCGACATCAGATCCGAATAAAGGTAGTCTGGTTGGATGCCTGGGGTGCTCTAGTATGTCCTAGACCTGGTCTGGTTGACGGATAACTAAAATTCTTTTTTTTTTAATATGTCTTAAAAATCGGGCAAAAAGGTCAACAGGTCAGAATTCAGGTAAACATCTCAGTTTTCAGAGGCCTTTTATTTTCAAATGCGACATCAGATCTGAACGAGGGTAGTCTGGTTGGATACCTGGGGTGCTCTAGTATGTACTAGACCTGATGGATGACTAAAATTCTTCCTTTTAAGATATTATAAAAATCGGGCAAAAAGGTCAAAATGTCAGAATTCAGGTATAAATGTCAGATTTCAAAGGCATTTTATTTTGAAATGGGACATCAGATCTGAGCGAGGGTCGTCTGATTGGATACCTGGGGTGCTCTAGTGTCCTATAGACCTCGTCTGATTGAGGGATAACTAAAATACATGTTTTAATTATTTTTGGAAATAAGGTGAAGACGTCAAAATGTCATATTTCAGAGGCATTTTTTTTTTTAATCCAAACAACTGCCATGCATGCATTAGTTGTGGTTTAGTTTAGTTCTGTAGTTATTTCGAAGGTGGCCAACGCCGCTCGCTGGCGGCAGATTACCATAATGCACATTATTGACAATCGCAGTGGCGGCTCGCTTGACTTCAATTTTGCGAGTGGAGACTGGCTTGACTGCAGTGCGACATGGTGGTTACACACTCCTTTTTGTCACGGGCCACTTTGGAGTTCCGTCTTCCCTCAGTGAAAACAAATGTTTCATCGTCTCATCGCATTATTACTTGTACACAACAAATTAATGGATTGCCAGTTTTGAAATCAGTCAACTATAATAGTTTGTTCAATTATTGTTCAAGTGAGTGTGAACAGGGTAAGAACATTTTTGCAAAATCTCACCGTTATTTAATACAAATGACAATTTCACATTTTTGTACATTTTGGCGAAGATCACGCAAGATGACACAGATGATTTGCTTTTGCAGTCCAAATAAAATGACGTGGCCGGCCGTGTGTTTGACACCTGTGGGTTAGCACGTCCGCCTCACAGTGCAAAGTTCATGGGTTCGATTCCGGGGCCTGGCTTTTATGTGTGGAGTTTGCATGTGCTCCCCGTGCATGCGTTGTTTTTTTTTCTGGGTACTCCGGTTTCCTCTCACATTCCAAAAACAAGGATAATTAAATCAGGGGTTCTCAATTACAAATGTAAAAAATACAGAAACAAAATTTTGAGGAAGTCATAGGGCCACGGCGCATGCATGGTGGCAAACAATTGAGCCCCCCCCCCCACCCCAGTGTTTTTACGTCGTTTGAGGCTGGGTGTACTGTACAGAAATAATCCGGAAATGTATTTTTTGTATCACACTAATATTCATTCTTGTTTAGTACTACTCAATAAAATAAAAATAAACAGCTTTCACTAAAGGTAAATAAAGTGGGAGTTCAAATGTTCACATAAATCGCGAAAGTAAAACAAAGTGTCCTTTTTCTTGAAGCAAAATTAACAAAACAAAACTCTCATACTGTTCTTTGGTCATCAAATGGCAAGTCCTCAGTCATTAAGGAGCAAAAAAAAATCCATGGCTCTTTCATTAAAGAGCCCCCTCTTTTTAATACACACAACTGGGACAGAAGAGAGAAACTGCTTTTCTTCCATCCATTCATCTATCCCATCTGTCTTCGGGCAGTAGACCGGGGACATCCTGGACCGGTTGCCAGCCAATCGCAGGGCACACATAGACGAACAACCATCCGCACTCACACCTAGGGACAATTTAGAGTGTTGAATCGCCTGCCACGCATGTTTTTTGGAATGTGAAAGGAAACCGGACTACCCGAAGAAAATATGCAAACTCCACACAGGAATCAAAGCCTGCAACTCTGCACCGTGAGGCCGACGCGCTAACCAGTCGACCACCGGGACGCTGATATTGGCACGGGTATATAATTGAGTAATTCTAAGGGGAAACCATAAAGGTCACCTCAGAAAGACTAATATGTTGCATTCTGTTCACTTGGGATTTTAACCTGCCTCCAATCTTAAAATTTTCGGATTGTACTGTATGTAATTATATTTCCTGTCAATAATATTTATGTGCTAAATAGTTCACAAAAAATCCTCTTCAGATGAACCCTACTGTTTATACAGCATGTCACTTCATTATATTTTCTAAATTGCAGAAAAATGCCAATGGAAGGGCTGATGTCAGCAAATGCAGTCAGAATACAACATATCTTCTCCTGGTTTGACATGGAAGCGGCTGCAGTGAGTAAACCTAATATTTAAAATTGAGTTTGAGTTCATATTTATTGATTACTTTTTCATTTCCAAATAATGAATAATAATTGGATGTGTGCGGTCACTTTTTTGTGTGCTTTAGGTAGTGACCATCATTTTGGGTCTGTTCCAACTGCTCCTGGCTGCTCCACTGGCTTATACTGACCACAGTCTCCCAAACCTCTTCATACTCCCACTTGTAACAGGAATTATTGTATGTATCTCATTCAAGTATTTGAAGTGACTAGATGTGAGCGAGATATGGAATGTCACTTGTGTTGAATGTTGACTAATGAATGGCATTGATGACTGACTGATGATGACCAATGACCAATGACATTTGGTGTTTCCAGGCGCCAAGCAGTTGTGGGCACACTTATTCAGGGATGAGTTTTTTCCGCGTTTTGGCGGAATTCCGCTTTTTTTCCAGTCAAAATGGACCTAATTTATATTGTTCCAAAGCCGTAAAAAAATTCTGGGGGGGAGCGGGGGTGGTCCGGACTTGTCTTCGGCAAATTCGGGGCTCGTAATGTTTACAAGTAACGTTTGCAAGCATCCATTTTGAATCCTGCTTTTTATCGCAAAGCGTTAGTTTGTTGTTACTTCCTATATGGGCTAAAATCAATGTCTTACTTGTTGTGATTGGTCGCTATATCGGCAAATGCAAATCACAACCAATCCGTGTTCGCCTTCCTAAACCCCTTTCTCGCGAATGCCGAATGTTATCGAGACTCACGACGAAGCTAAAGTGCGTCAGATAGATGCGGATCTGAAAAACATGTTTCGATGGGAGTGGTTGGATAGAAAGCTGACGGTGTCCCCAGTAGAAAACAGTAAAGAGGAACCATTGTGCTTGTGTCGGATTTCGTGAAAAAGCTCGATGTCGCCGGTCAAGCTCTGTGTACAGTGTGTGACGATGTCATTCTATACGGATCGAGAGGATGGAAAGC
>NW_017805548.1:3645928-3653497 GCF_001891065.2 Hippocampus comes
TGGATCGAGAGGATGGAAAGCAGACATTTCTACTGAAAAGTAACTACTCGACCTCAAGCGCTTTTCGACAGCCTGGAGCATTAAAAAGAGAGTGCAAAAAGACGAAGAGGACCAATAAACTTTTAGCGCTTGCAAAAAAGCTTAAAATGGAGAGAAAATATTCTACCTCATGAAACTGTATATTGTTATATATACTGTAAATAGACATCCACTTTATATAATAAAATACATTCATAACCCATACATAGTAAACAGTGTGGGACTTCACTATCACTGTATGAGGTAAGAATCAACAGCTTTTTATCACATTTACACAACACTTTATGAATACAAGTAATGAACAAATCTTAAATATGGCAGGGAATGTGTTTCCTTTTTTAGTTTTGATTTTGAGCAGCAAAGTTGGTGCTCACCAGGAATGCATAAGCAAAATTCCAAAATTTCACTTGAAAGAATAGTGAACAATCTTGGGATTTTTTTTCTGTTAAAGTTTCAAATATTGTGTAAATTGAATACACTTCATCTTCAACATGTTTAGTGCTACTTTTGTAAGTGGCCCCGCCCCCGTCCCAGCCACGCCGCCGTCCCAGTCACACCCCCTTCTGCTTTTTTCATCACGAGCCACTCTCATCCCTGCTTATTGCCCCCCGGCTTGGCGCCTGTACCTCGGTGGACGATAGGGTAGCCTCCCTCCGCCTTCGAGTGGGGAGACGGGTCATGAATGTTGTTTGTGCCTATGCACCAAACAGCATTTCATAGTACCCGCCCTTCTTGGAGTCCTTGGAGCATGTGTTGGAGAGCGCTCCCCCTGAGGACTCTGTCGTTCTACTGCGTCAGGGGTCGGCAACCCAAAATGTTGAAAGAGCCATATTGGACCAAAAAAACAAAAAACAAATATGTCTGGAGCTGCAAAAAAATTAAAAGCATGCTGTATGTATCTATATTAGCTATATTAGCCTGCTATCAAAATGACTAAGTTGGCTCCAAATACACAATGAGCCTCCATGATTTTTTTTTCCCTGCAGTGCATCCTGTAGAGCAGGGGTGGCCAACGTTTTTTGACCAAAGATCTACTTTTCAGTCAACCAGCCTCCTGAAATCGACCCGTTACCGCACACGCACATGCGCACGCATGCCATCATGAGCAACAGGCAAAACGGCCCCTAAAATAAACAAGGCATGGGACGCACTTTTGCGGCGTGTTAACTATCGTAGCTCACGTGCACCATTTAAAAATGCTTCTCTTGGCCCTCCAGATTCCTATTCTTTGCCAGTACCCTCAATGAATTGCGCATGAAATGCCATTGTTTTTTTTTTTTGTTTTTGTCTTTAACAACAGCCCTGTCATCCCGTCCTCCTAATAGAAATGTGTGTTGCAAGCTATGACGTAAATCTTTGACAGAAATGTTAAAATTGAATATTTACACACATTTTTACAGCATTGGAAAGCGTAAAGAATGCTTGTGTCATGTTTGTCCTCCTACAGTAACCATATTAAACCAAAAAATATATTTCTCTCCCCCATCTTTTTCCATTTTCAAACATTTTTGAAAAAGCTCCAGGGAGCCCCAAGGACGGCGCTAAAGAGCCGCATGCGGTTCCAGAGCCGCAGGTTGCCGACCCCCGTATCGGGTCAATGCTCACGTGGGCAAAGACAGTGAGACCTGGAAGGGCATGATTGGGAGGAATGCCCCCCCGGCCCCCGGTGCCTATCATAGCAGCAATCCCGGGACCCGATGGTGGACATCAGTGGTCAGGGACGCTATCCAACTGAAAAAAAGCGTACTGTCTGACTTTTTTGGTGTGTGGGACTCCAGAGGCAGCTGACAGGTCAAATTCTTTTTCTTCTCCGTATCATCAAATGATTCCAGTCCATTGTTGGATGCATTGTCTGGCATTCAGGGTGAAATCAGCTAGGTCCTCTTGGGTGCAAGATGTCGGGAGGAGTGGGCAGATAAGGAGATGTTGCATGGTCTGATCCTCTCCACACAGACAAGAGAAGTCGCCATTCTCATTAAACCCCTACTTTATCAAGTTTGTTTTGCATTGGCTGACAGCAGTTCTCAAGCGGTTACGGCAAGACCAGAGTGGCCATACTTCACCGGCACCAGATGGAAGAGATTCGCATTGCCTGGTAAAAGACACTGTGTGTGGGGCTTGGGTAAGATGTTTGTCCACAGAGCGACACGCTGCTTTTCCGGATTTCTGTCCAGAGCCACTACAGAGTGCAAGAAGCTGTCTTGATTTTAACCTTTTTGCTGTTGGCTCAGGATTGTAGAGTTGGTGGCGGGTGTCAGTTTCTTGTCTCAGCTTTTCTTTCTGGGATGCAACTGTCCTTCGGATGCTTGGTGGAGCAATCCCACTGAGTAGGTATAGGTCATCAACCTTTGTGGGCTTCAAGCAGCCAGTCACAGCACGGCAAGCAGAGTTTAGCACTGTGTCAACCTTACTACGCTATCAACAGCTGGCAGGTACCAGCTTTAGCGGTCACTGACGCAAAAACCCGGGCATGGGAGGAGTTTGCAGAGGCCATGAAAAATGACTGGACAGCTTCGAGGAAATTCTGGTCCACGATCCGGCATCTCAGGAGGGGGAAGCAATGCGTCATTAAAACTGTGTATTGTGGAGATGTGGCGCTGCTGATCTCGACTCCGGACGTTATGAGTCATTATGGAGAATACTTTGAAGACCTCCTCAATTCCGCCGACATGCTTTCCACTGAGGAAACAGAGCCTCGAGACTCAGAGGTGGACTCTCCTATATTTGGGGCTGAAGTAACTGAGGTGGTCAAAAAACTTCTTGGTGTCAAACCCCTGGGGTGGATAAGATCCGTCCGGAGTTCCTCAAGGTTCTGGATGTTGTGGGGCTCTCCTGGTTGACATGCCCCTACAACATCGTGTGGACATTGTGGACACTGCCTCTGGATTGGCAGACCTGGATGATGGTCCCTCTTTTCAAAAGGGAGTTTGCCCAACCAGTCTACATGTGTTTTGTGGACTTGGAGAAGGCGTTCGACCATGTCCCTCGGGGAGTTCTGTGGTGGATGCTTCCGGATTATGGCGTGGCCAGCCCCCTCATACGGGCTGTTCGGCCCCTGTACCACCGATGTCAGACTTTGGTCCACACTGCTGGCAGTAAGTCGGATTTGTTTTCAGTGAGGGTTGGACTCTGCCAAGGCTTCCCTTTATCACTGATTATGTTCATAACCTTTACTGTCAGAATTTCTAGAGTGCCCTCTCCGGGTCAGGGAGGAGATCTTGCCGCAAGTGGAGGAGTTTAAGTGTCTTGGGGCTTGTTCACGAGTGAGGGCAGGAGAGAGCGAGAGATCGACAGGCGGATCTACTGTAATCTAGTGTAATGCAGACTCTGTATTGGTCTGTCATGGTGAAGAAGGAGCTGAGCTGAAAGGCGAAGCTCTTAATTTACCGGTCGATCTATGTTCCTTCTCTCACCCATGGTCACGAGCTGTGGGTTGTGACTGAAAGAAAAAGGTCCAGATACAAGCGGCCAAAATGAGTTTTCTCTGCAGGGTGTCCGGGCTCTCCCTTAGAGATAAGGGGAGAAGCTTGGTCATCCGGGGGGCGGGGGGGCTCAGAGTCAAGCCGCTCCTTCTCCACATTGAGAGGAGCCAGATGAGGTGGCATGGGCATCTGATTCGGATGCCTCGTGGACATCTACCTCGTGAGGTGTTTCGGGCATGTCCCACTGGCAGGAGACCCCGTGGATGAACCAAGACATGCTGGAGAGACTAAGTTTCCCGGCTGGCCTGAGAACAAACGCTTTGGGATCCCTCCGGAAGAGTTGGAAGATGTGGCTGGGGAGAGGGAAGTGTGGGCTTCCCTGCTGATGTGGCTGGGCAGAGGGAAGTGTGAGCTTCCCTGTTAAGACGCTGCCTCCGCAACCCGATCCCGGATAAGCGGCAGAAAATGGTATGGTATGGTACCTATTTTTCCTCTCTATAGTACGTTGAGCATACTCACAGGTAGTGATGGGAAAATGAAGCCTCATGAAGCAATGAGGCTTTCCATCCAACTGGTTCGTTCCTGGGCCGAAGCATCATGAGGCTTTATTTGTACTACTGCGCCATCATGTGGAAAATAAATGTCATGACAGACAGTGATTAAAATGATACCATGGATTTGATGTAGAGGTAAGATCGGGCCAAAAAAATCCAGCCCAACCTGGCCCGCTGGTATTTAAGCCCGACCCAACCCGAGCCCGACCAATTAACTTGATTTGCAGGCCCGAGCCCGAAGCAAACCCGACATTTCCTATTTTATTTGTGATGACTCGGGAGGAGGAGGGGTGATTTGTGATAACAAATTAAAGCCTGTCTTTTGTCACGAAATCTAAGGTAAACAAGTCTGTATAATTATTTACATCTTTTAAACATGTATTTCTGTTTCTGCAGAGGGTACATTAACCGACAATTTTTCATCATTGACAGATTTTTTTTTAAGAGTGGACGGGGAAATTTAAGGCCGTCCGTCATTTTGACGGGTTGAAAATTGGGCCATTCACCACAGCAGCAGTACGTCCTTAAAAATCGAGTGCGGCACTTGAAGAGAAGCAGCGAGACAAAGAACAATGACGGCTGGATCATAGAGACATGAAGGAGTTCTTTGAATTGTCATTGCGAGTGTTTAGTACAGTACGTGTTGTGATGAGGCCACTTCTGTTTTTTGGCGAACCCGGTCTCTCGTGGCCAAAACTATTCACGGCCTCGTAACGAACAAAAAAAAATTGCAAAACGAATCGGAATGAGTTGAGGTTTGGAGATGCGAGTTGAGCGTGTCAGCGTCACCTGTGAGCTCATTGTCGTCCCGGTGCGCCGGATTTATTTCGATTCACCCGCGAAACTATTTGTTGGCGGTGACGTAGGAATCCCGTCTCGCGGGGCGTCGGGCGGAGCAACGCGCGTTCCGAGGCATCGGGCGTGGCCACAAGCGTAATCGACACATGCCTCGATGCGCGCTTCGCAGATTTTCTTCCGGTTTACTCGGCACACGCATCGGAGCCTCGGCACAGTCGGGCACATCACTACTCACAGGTCTTTGTAACACAATATCTTAATTTTACAGCTATAAATATTTTGTCCTTCCCCCATTTTACTGAATAACCCTGAATATAGTACCGGTAACTTAAAACTGTCACGTTGCGTGGTGGTGGTGGACCCCCAAAAAGCAGGCAGGAGGGAGAAGCAGGGTGTACTTGAAAGATTGTATTAAAACTCAGAAAACTAAATCCAAAACAAACAAAGTCCAAAGTATCAAACAAAACACGACCGAAGATAAAACATAACAATGACCAAAACCTGACTGAAACAAACATGACAGCAGCCAACAAACAGCAACAATGACCCGACAATGAGTGTCGGGCTGGGAGTCATTTTAAAGCACTAATTACCTAATGACCAACAGGTGTGCAGCTGCAGCCCTACAGTGCCACCTGTTGGTCCCAAACCGAATCATGACAAAAACTTCCTAGAACAAGAACCCTTGGGTGCACCTTTACATTATAAATCATCAAAAGAAAAATACCAAAATGAAACAAATGTCAATCCATTCATCATCCATAGGCCTTTTCATTTTGACCATCTCTTTGTAATGGTCTTCCTCGAGGCAAATACTAAGAATCCGAAAAAGATATTGATAATCGGAGGAAAAAAATCCCTGGTGCCAAATCCAATGAATATAAAAGAACATATCATGGATAATGAAAACACGATGAGCAATAGTTCTCACAAAATCTGATGGACCTCCTGCCAAAAAGGTAACAATACTGAGCAAGACCAAAATATGTGAAAGGATTTTCGACATAAGCCTTCCATGCTGTCTTCAAAATGCAGATGTGTTAGTGTAGTCTTTTTTTTTTTTTTTTTTCAGATGATTCTAAAGACTTGTCCAGGAGAAGTCTCTCCATAGGGAACAATTAAAAGCATTCTATTGTAACACACATAACTGTTACTAATATTCAACACTCAGCACCATATTTACTTATTTTTCCCATTTCACGTTTACATGGAATGATTGCACCAGCACTAAAGTGAGGGGCACCAACATTTTTGACCACATCACATTCAATACTGCAGTTTTACAAGTTTAATCTTATGAAAAAAAAAATTAAGTCTGTATTTTTGACTATATTGGATGGTAAATGATTTTGATAATGATGGGAGGGTGGAGGGGTACAGGAAAATCTGGACTGTGGCCAATCAGAGGAGGGTCCCACCCTTCATTCTCTTTGATTGACTGAAACCATGATGTCTGTCAGTTGAATGAGGCTTTTACAGTTGGGGAGACTTCCATCGGCGGGTTGCTTAAGTTCCAGCACGCCCTGCACCCTTGTGAGGATAAGTGGAACAGAAAATGGATGGATGGATGTATCTCTACTTTGTTTTACATATACTATGATAACTTTTATGTCATGAGCTATTTCTTTCCTTCATACATTTCTCCTTCCATTGTTCTGATTCAAGTGTTCCTTCGGTTCAAGTACAGTAATTTAAAGAATCTGGGAGGTGTAGATATTTTCCGACATTTAATATTTTTAATAATTACTGTTCTTGAACCTTCATATTTACATTCTAAAGGTGATCTAAAAAAAAAAAAAAAATGGATCATGCTTTCAGTTATTCAAGCAAGACCCACAAAAAAGCAACAACTTAACATCTTTAGCATGGGTACTCAGAATTTTGTGATTTCTGCTTCAGAATTTAGGCAATCATTAACTGTAAAATAAATTCAATGACAAGTTTATAGTCAAATGTGCCACATATGGCACAGATGAAATTTCTTCCCTCTCAACCAGACAACAAGACAACAAGAGGAGCCGCTGCGGGTGCCCGCGCCACCATCAAATTGATTGAATTCCTGAAAAGTTAATGTGTGTGTGTGTGTGTGTGTGTGTGTGTGGGGAGACTTCCATCGGCGGGTTGCTTAAGTTCCAGCACGCCCTGCACCCTTGTGAGGATAAGTGGAACAGAAAATGGATGGATGGATGTATCTCTACTTTGTTTTACATATACTATGATAACTTTTATGTCATGAGCTATTTCTTTCCTTCATACATTTCTCCTTCCATTGTTCTGATTCAAGTGTTCCTTCGGTTCAAGTACAGTAATTTAAAGAATCTGGGAGGTGTAGATATTTTCCGACATTTAATATTTTTAATAATTACTGTTCTTGAACCTTCATATTTACATTCTAAAGGTGCTTTTTCATTGTAGATTTGACTGAATGCCCCTACCTTATATATATATATATATATATATATGTGTGTGAAGGTGTATAAATAGATAAGTACAGTACACATAAGTACTTGATGAGATGTAGATCTCTTCCTTTTCTTTTGCATTGAAAAATGATCTATTTATATTATTACACAACAAGGGGTAGGACTAGATAAGTTGTATACTTCTTCCTACTCCTTTGAGCATATAACGGTGATGATGTTTGTTTTATTTACTTTTTATTTTTATTTCTCCTTTTGTAATTTTGTTTGCCTTTTGTCAATTGTTGTTGTATTGTATGTTCAATAAACAATTAACTAACTAACTAACTAACTAAC
>NW_017805548.1:3653713-3675228 GCF_001891065.2 Hippocampus comes
GTTTTTTTTTTTTTACAGATTGTGGCAGGTGGATCATTTACCTTGGCAAATAAGAGAAATCCCAGCAGACCTCTGGTAAGATTTTTGTGAAAGATAATAAATTAATCTCAAAAGTTCGACAAGCAACTGCAAAATTGGAATCTAAATACGGGACAGATTATGACACCACTCTCAGTGTAGGTTGTTCATAAATAAGTCTTTTTGTACATTAAATAGGTTATACTCACACATAACAGCATCAAGTGTGGCGCTGACTTATTGAACAAGGCCACTGCACTCTATTGGGCTTGCTCGCTGTGAGCTTGTGGGATACCGAACAAAATAAACAATTCATTTTCCCCGAGTGTCTCTACTGTCGGATGGGTACGTAACATCTCCGGAAAAATGCATTTTGCTCATCAATTTAAAAGACAATTCTGGTGAAATATCATGACCTGAAGACAATATTCAGCAAAGAACTAGCCCATAGCAATAGAGTTGGTCCCTCATGCCCCATTACTCATTACACGTAAAGTTCTTTCATGTGTCCAGACCAGAACAGGATGTTCTTAGGGAGTACAGCTCATCCTCCCTTACTGCAGGACTCATTCATCTGCCTTCATTTCCTGTCGGAGCAGGATTCTTCTTTATTGACAAAAAGGACAAGATGCTTCATCCATGTGTGGATGTTCTTGGTCGTAATGAAATTAGGATAAAAAATAAGTATCCTCTATACCTGTTATAGTGAGCATTTACATCGTTACACTTGGCCACAATCATCAGTCAGCTAGATTTGTGTAATGCGTACAACTTGATTTGTATGAGGTAGGGGGGTGAGTGGAAAACAGCGTTCAATGCCCCCATTGGACATTTTGAATATCTCATCATTACATTTGGATTAACCAAAATGCCTGCTGTGTGACATGGGTTAACCAGTTTTGCTTTATGTATCTTCACAACATTTTGATCTTCTCTCGCAACACAGAAGAGAACCATCAAAAATGTTAAACTTATACTTCAGCGGCTGCTGGAGAACAGGTTATTTGTTAAGGCAGAGAAGTGTGAATTTCATTCTACCTTCGTGCAATTTTTGGGGTGCATAGTGTAGAAGGGTCGACTGCGAGCCGATCCAGCCCCAAGGTCCAAGCTGTGGTGGAAAGACCCACTCCATCATCTAGGAAGCAGTTACAGATGTTCTTGGGCTTTGCAAATTTCTATTCATTTGCAATTTTAGCAGTGAAGCAAAACCTCCGACTAAGCTTACGTCGGACTTTTGAGTGGACACCGGACACAGAGAGGACATTTGCACTTTTCTCACGCATCCAAATCCTGAGTCTCCTTTTAATACTTTAGATACAGGACTGGGGGCCATCCTGTCTCAGCGCTCTTTTGTGAAGCACAAAATGCTTCTATACCGCTTAATCCAATGTACTTCATTAAAATAAATAAATTAATTAATTAAAAAATCTGATTCCAATGTGCCAGTATCCAAACATGCCAGTACCCCAACCATGCCAGGGCTGCAAGGGCCCTTTAGAGCTGTTCACAACTATAGTTGTTATTATTCTTCTTATTATTATTATTTTGGACATAGAAGACAAACTTAGTTAAAAGAGAGCAATGCCACTCACTCAAAAAAAAAAAAAAAAAGCGAAAATGTTTTTAAAGCCCAGAACCATTTTGGCAGAACGTTGAGAAATGCACATCAAAAACCTGTTTGGAACATCCCACACGTGAACGGCTTACTGAGAACAGGTAGGTGCCATGATTGATTGGAATTGTGGTCTGTAAATGTTGTACAATAAATATATATCCAATATATTGTACATAAAGCAAGAATGTTTGCGGTTATTTACTTTATAATATTGCATTTTCAAGTGTACATAAAAAAAAGTATTTAAGAATGTCTCACTTTGTCCCCTCTGCAGCTTCTAGGTTCAGCCTGCAGTAATGGAGTTGGCTTTCTGAGTGCCCTGCTTGCCTTATGCCTTTACTGCTTCCGCCTCAACAGCGTAAACAGCGAACCTCCATGTACATCAGTTTTCATTGAAGAATATGGTTGTCCTGCGGATGTCCTGCTTGTAAGTTTGTTGATGCCATCGGAGTGCCTTTTTACACAAAAACCTAAAAGATGAAAAACAAGTGAAATGGTACCTTGACTGACAAGTGCTCCAAGTTAGGAGCCTTTCAAGTTATGAGCTGTCGCTTGGTCATTTTTTTGGCTTTGTATTGTGAGCCAAAAAGTCGACAACTCGAATGACTACAGGGAAACTATGCTGTCACTATTCACAAACAAATCTACATAGCACACACCTCTCGATAAAAGGATTCCATTGCTTGTCTCAACTTTTGAAGAGCATTTTAAAAATAACCATTGCTGCATACCAAGTTCTGAACTTGGAGTAAAAATCATACATGCAAAAACAAAGTTAAAACAATAATACCATATTTTCCGCACTATAAGGCGCACCTAAAAGCATTCATTTTTTCTCAAAAGCCGACAGTGCGCCTTGTAATCCGATGTGTCTTATATATGGACCAATATTCAGACTTTTTGGATGTAGTATTTTAAATGTTCTGTGAAGCGTTTTGTAACAGCTGCAGCGGTTGTAAAAGCTCTTTGTAAATAGAGCTGTATTGCATTGTATTCCCTCTCGCGTAGCTCCATCTAGTCAGTGCATAAAGCAACTGCAGCCACTATTATAATTTCTATTCTATGGTGCGCCCTATACTGTATATGACAACAGTTTTAAAATTGGCCATTCATTGAAGGTGTGCCTTATACTCCGATGCGTCTTATAGTGCAGAAAATATGGTAATATAAAAACAGCAAAACACTGAAATAATGCCAGTCTCATGCTGAGTCAAAAGCCCTCGAATAAAATTGTGTTTTAAGATTAGTTTTAGATTGCCTACCATTTAGCAGGAAGTCACTCCAAACACAGGGACTGGCAGCAGAAAAAGCTCCGTTGAGTCCTCAGTATCTCCAGTTGTGTCTCCTCAAACCAAATCAGCGTACCTGTATTTCTCCATTGTCATCTCAACAAATGCCGGAAAATACAAAAACACGATTCTCACTGCTCAACAAGATCTTCCAATTAGTTTGTTTAGGGAGTCTTTACTGATGTGCTGGAGAAAGGTTGGGTTAAACTACTCTGCCTGTCTGTCCATTCCACTGGGATTCTGCTGACTCATGACTTGGCTTGTTGTTTTTGAGACACACATTTCTTTGTGACATATTCTTCAATTTCTTGCTGCATATGTGGCCAGTAAAATCTGTCCCATACAGTGAGTGTTGCCACAGTTACCCTGAGAAAATAACTTCACTGATTACCTGCTTTAAAAAGTTTAAAAAGTCAATTAGATTGCCAGCTACTTTTACGGTTACATTCAGCAAATACCGACAACTCGGCTGAACATAAAAATGACACTTGGTTATGCCACTTTAGAGAAGTGTGTTTTCAACAGTAACATCTATGAAAAAAAGGTTGTTTTTATTTCAAATGAAATAGAGAAAACCATTTTGTTGCATTATAATTACTTTTATGGATTTCACTTAACATAAATGTCCAACATTTTTTTTACTGAAAAAAGAAATTAAAAGGGGTCTTTCTAGGCTTAACATAAATGAAATCTAAAATAAAGGCACTCTGTTTTACCTGCCTGATTTGACATTCAATAATGGAGAGGAAAAACTCAACATTTGTAATGTACAAGTTTACAAATGCGCACATTTTGAAGTCATGCACAACAGGAAAAATAGGACTGCTAATAATTTTTAATGCCTACCCCAAACGTTACTGGGATCACTGATCCCTGTATCAGTGATGTCTCCCTGTCAACACATCGGTGACTAATTTCATCATGGAGTTCTTTTAACACTATATTCTTGTGGTTTTTGGGAAGCACCAGCGGTTTTTAGTTCAATGTCTTCCTGTACATCATTCCACACTCAGTGATCTCCAACCAATACCACTCTCGAATAAGACATGCAAACTTGTGGACTGTGTTTTTTGAGTTCTGTTTTTTTTCCGCAATATTGAACTGAATTATAGGTTCAACTTTGGGGTCTATCCTCTGGTTATGCTTTATTTGTTCCGTTGGTAGTGGAATGATGGATCCGTCTGTAGTTTATGATGCATTATTTGCTGAGACACATATGGACCAAGACAGACTTGATTTCCACTGCTTGCACTTGCCGCCCCAATCACATTGTATGACATTTACTCTGAACACTCTTCTATGAATGCTTCTATATCCACTTGCATTCTGGACAGACTCTCAATATTTTCCTTGCCAGGATGATATTGCAACGATATATACAGAGTTACTTGGACTTGTTTGTGCAATTGTTTCTCAGAGTATTTTAAACCTGATCGCATATCACATTTGTCACATAGTATTTGCAGACCAATCTGTTAATAGTTACAAATTATTCAACATGAATTCATGAGCTCCTTCATGAAGAATTAATCATTATTTAATATTCAGAAATTATTAATTCATAATGAATCAGTATTGCAAATTATTAATTCAATATGAGTTAATATTGTCATGTTCCGGTGAGAACCGGGGAAAAAAGGGATCCTCAAATGTAAACCAGGATAAGTGAACAAAAGAGATTTATGACAGAGAAAGCAACAAATACAAAGTACAACAAAAACCGCTTGCAACAAAGAGCCAGGATAAAACAAAATAAACACAATGCGCTTGCAAACGGCAAGCTAAGTGGATAATGCAAAATCTCTTGCAACAAAACGTCAAGTATATCAAAATACACAAAACAGAGCGAGAACGGAAAACAAAGTGACGTGAATGAATACTTACACACGAGCTAAAACACGATGACTAGAGAGTGATGAAACGCAACCATGGAAGTCTAGAAAATATGTCAAATGGTACCACAGTAGTGAGCATGGGTAGAGTAATCCGACAAGGGCATGCTGTTGCCAACATCCTTTTAAAGTCCAGTGATTGCCCCCCCCCCGAGCAAAATCATAACAGTACCCACCCCTCAATGGATGTCCCCTGGTCTGGATGGATATGATATGTGGAAAGTGCGCAGACGGGATAAATCCAGGATTCAGGAGTGGGGTACCCACTGACGCTCTTCCAAACCATAGTCTTCTCAGTCAACCAGGTACTGCACAACCCTAGCCTGATGCCTGCAGTCCAAAATCTCTTGGACCGTTCACCATCAATAAGTCATGGCGGTAGAGAAGGAGTAAGCGGAAGAGCCAAGGGACTGGATTCCACTGGCTTGAACAGCGAGACGTGGAACACAGGATGGACCTTGAGTGTTGGCGGCAGGTGGAGCTTCATGGATACAGGGTCCACGACCGCCTCCACCTTGAACAGCCCAATTATATCATGGATATAGTTTTTGTAAACTCCGGGCCAGTTTCAAATCATAGCTACATAGCCAGACTTTATGTCCAAGTTGGTAGATTGGTGCGTGGCATCGTCGTTGGTGTTGGTTCACAATCTGTTGGTTTGGAGAAACATGCTGGAGCTTCATGGATACAGGGTCCACGACCACCTCCACCTTGGACAGCCCAATGTATCATGGATATAGTTTTCTTAAACTCCGGGCCAGTTTCAAATCATGGCTACATAGCCAGACTTTATGTCCAGGTTGGTAGATTGGTGCGTGGCATCGTCGTTGGTTCACAATCTGTTGGTTAGGAGAAACATTGCGTGACAGGGCTGATCTGGTTTCCCCCCCTTGCCCCCCCCCCAACTCAATGGGCCTGCTGTAAGTGGAGCTCCATCGACGAAATGTCCACTTGCCATGTGATAGAGCATATGATGACAAGGCTTTAGCCTGTTCAATGCTAGTTTACTTCAAAAGCAGATAAATAGTACGACATGCCGCTTGTTTTGTGCGTGTTAACTGTGTTGTATGAGGCATGGAGTGACTTCTCTTGGCTTCAAGTGGACGAGGAGCGCACTCGTCCTCCATCCCAAAAAATTTACACTTTGCCAGTGGTTGTGTTGGCAGCTAAATGCTATCTTGGTTGACGCTTAACCAGTTGTAAACAATTCATCCAGCCGGTTAAGAAAGCTGGCTGTGTTGTATGTCTCCCGTGTGTGTGTTATTTCTTACTTTATTTGGCTGTGTCTGTGTCCGTATATAGTCGTAGCCATGAAATGCATTCTAACTAGCGATGGTCATATATATTCCATTAGCTATCCCCCCCAACCCCCCATTTTTTTTTTTTTTTTTTACATTAGCTAATGAAAAAAAGGGAGAAAAAAAAGAGTGTGCACATCTGCAACAGAAGTATGTGCGGTCAACACGGGCCATGTGCAAACATGATTCTGGACAGCATCAGATATGGCTCCAGGATTTTTTGTCCACCGGGGCTAAAGGGGAGGGGTTGACCTATACGTAGGGTAGTTGAGGAAATGATTCATAAATACAATACATTATCAGTATATTTTAGAATATCAAATAAAATGCTGTAGACCCTTACCTGGGGCTACACATATTTGTGACGGGGCTAAAGCACCCATTTGTTTGTTTGTTTGTTTGTTTGTTTGTTTGTTTGTTTATTGAACATATATAAAACATACAATAACATGACAAAATGCAAACAAAAATTATGAAAGGAAAATAAAAGTAAAAGTAAGTAATACAAACATCATCACAGTTATATGTTCATAGTATTACTATATTTTATAAGTACCAGTATGTAAAATTGGTGCCGGTGTCTCACTATCACTGCCAGGCAGCACAAATTGGTTTTAAAATTATTCATAATAGTTTTGTGGCATACATTTGTGCGCGATACAACCAATTTTTGTGTTCGATTTAGTCAAACTCCCCCATCCCCCCGCCCGCCTCCCAACTGTCATGTAACGTGATGGTAGTGGACTCAAAAGCAGGGAGGCAGGAGAAGCAGGGTGTACTGAACAAAATGTATTCACAAAAACACTTGCAGGGGTTCTCTGGAAAAACTACATGGAAAGCACCTTCAAGTCCTGAAAAGATCAAAACTCAAAGTAACAACAAAACATCAGGAACTAAAACACACCACAATTACCCCTTTCCCACTGCCGCAAAATCACGGGTAAACACGCTTTTTTGGGCAGTGGGAAAGGAGTGTCGATCTGTGTCGATCCGTGTCCACCAGCACGCCATTGGAGGCGGGTTGTGATCGCCTCGGATCGCCCCCGCTTCCAGTTTGAAAGCCTAACACGGGACTTCCCGGTAATTACGTGATGACATAGGGCGGTACGTGATGAGTCATAACATCGTGCGCCATCGGCCTCGTATATAGCACCCCCCCCAAAACAAAGCTAGGAGATCGGCCCTTAAGCTCAGTAGTAGCAAAGAGTTGATCCTCCGCTGCTTTTTGACCATTTTGAGGACGGTAAAAAGCATGATAAAAGAAAGAACACTCGATTCCAAGTTGCATTGTTTATGACCAATAAATCTGTCGCACTATCATCTACGCAATCACAACGTGGTCACGTAACCAGACGCAAAGTGGTGGAAGAGGGTGGGGTGCAGAATCGCCTTCTGTTGGTCAATGGGAAAGGGACATATTGCCAATTGGTTGTGTGTCGCCACTGATCACTACTGCCCTCTAATTTCAGTGGGAAAGGGGTATTAGAGATGCAAAACAGCAGTACAGTACATCAACAGAGACAAACCAACATGATGGCAACCCAAACGAAACTATGACAGTAACATGATGATGTGACGCTGAGTGATCAGCATTGCAGTCCTTTTAACAAAAAAAGGGCTTATGACATGATGACCAACAGGTGCGACGCTGGAAGAGAAGCCTTCCAATGCCACCCGTTGGTCACAAATGGAACAGAACCATGACACCCACCACAGGCCACTAGAGAATTGAACCAATTTTTTGTGATATGTGAGTTATCTGTCAATGGACAATTTATTCAGCTGTTAGAAAACTACACTTGCTTGTCTACTTTCAAAGACAGCTTGTAGCAAATGGAAGTAACGTGATGCACGCTGTGATCGTGACATTTATGACCCCAGAAGCCTCATACTGGTCAATGGACTGCCCTACTTATAAGACATTGTGTCCCTCTATTGCAGGTACACTTCTGGCGTGTGACACTGCTGCTGCTGCTTTATGACATTGGTGCCATTGTCCTGCACGTACTCATTTCAGTCAACGCTCTCAAAGCCCTTAAAAACAACTGATATCTGGACACAGGGACACCCAGAGACATTCATGTGCAGAGAAACAGCAAACTGAAGTCATCTTGATTGACTGATTGAACATATAAACACAGAGGAATGTATAATGGCAAATGAAAAACCTAAGAAAGGAAGAGAACATCAATAGTTGTCTTCGTTCAGCATTGGCAAAAAGTTAAAAGGGGAGTAGGAAGAAGTAAAAAAACAAACAAACAAACAAAAATCCTTATCGTCCTGCCCCTTGTTCGCTCTCAATTTTGCCTCATTTTATGTTACTCAAGTAGCTTATTCATACTAGTACAGTAATGAAAGAAAAAAAGAAATGAAAAACATTTGTATGGAAAAAATATGCATATATATATATATATATATATATATATATATATATATAGCCAATAGAAAGCTGAATGGTATGAAGACGCCATGAGACGTATGCAGCCAACGGCACCATCCAACAGTAGCAAGGAAGTGAGACGATAGCTGAAGTGGATATGTACTATTTTCTGTTCCAAGTAGCTGAATGAATATGCCTTTGTGGCTAAAACACTGTTTACATCCAGACTCAAGAGAGAGCATTTCAACACCACCGTTTCACAATACCACATGTCCCAACCATTGATGTACTGTATTTGTCTGGTGTACCAAGTTAGGTGGCCAGTGAATTTAAAAGGTACTCAAAATAGGTTAAAATATTCTAAATTCAAGTCATTTTAACTTTGTAAATCACATAAAACCTGCGCAAATATTTTCAAAACCTACCCCATCAGATTTGAGACTTTTTATACAAATTAAATAGGGATTTAAAAATTTTAGACACTTATGTACTTAAAACCGGCAGATTAATACTACATGATATATACCAGGGGTGGCCAACCAGTCAGAGACTAAGAGCCAATTTTTCTCATTGTGTTACTGCAAAGAGCCACATCATACCCTTCCTCGCACGCGCGCACACACGCACACACACACACTTTTTTGCCCAAAGATCGACTTTTGAAGCGATCAACTTCCCACGATCGACCCAATCGCGCACGTACAAGCATACACACACACACACACACACACACGCACGCGCGCATGCAGGTGCCCACCCATGCACTCGCGCACATATGCACGCACGCCAAGATGAGCAACAGTCGGAACGGGCCGAAAATAAACGGCTTTGGCTTTTTTCTAAAGGGCAGATAATTAATTTGTTACTATCATTCTGGCATGAATAATCCAATACAGAAATGATACATAATGTGACAAATCTTGATTACCTGCTTTGGATATCCAGTCCCAGAGGCTTTGTTACTGGCACTAAAATATTCCTCACCAAAATCCAGGCGTTTTCCTATTCTCATCCTGTTCAGTATGTCCCCACTGAATTCTGGCACTTGCAACTCTCGCTCAGTAGCTCTCAGTCTAGCCTCTCTTTCTACATGAATTTAGAAGGATATATTTAAAATCGAACTTGACTTCTAATACTGCAGAACAAATCATTATATGCCAGTTTTACACTGCAAAATAGTGAAATATGGGATACACATTTTAACAAGCGAAACTATATTTCCCGCTGTACTCAATAATAAAGCACCTTTTAGGAAATACGTGAAAAGCCAAGTTTGAGAGTGTGAAAGACAGACTTACCTGCAAACTACATTACAGCCAATTCGACGGGCCATCCATTCGCTGGTTTCTTGGCGTTTGTCGTTCAACATTCAACCAGATATTTCTTGTCAGTAGCGGCCGCTGGTTCAAAGTCAATTATCCAGCTAACTGGAACGATGCTGGTTTTATCTTTGTCAGGCCCTTTGGCTCAACTAACAAGGGCAAACCTATATTTTGACATTTTCACTAAAGACAATGTGTCACTTCCTTCTTCTTGTCTGATTATTGCACCCAAATAAATAAATTGAAATGAAGTTGTACCACTGCTTTTCCGCGCCTCCACTAACCGACGTGTTCATCATAGCGCGGGCGCAAAATACAGCGCTATGATTGGTTGGTTGGTTGGTTGGTTGGTTGGTTGGTATAACTGTTATGCGCATGCGCCATGGACGCTAAGTATTCTGGTAAAAGTAGTTTTGATCTTATTTAGTGATTTTTTTTTAAAATCACAATGTGCCAACGAAAGCGAGCTAGTGCCATTTCACGGCGATTAGGGTAAAACAAACGTACAAAATGGACCGAGTTCGACTGCAAAGGAAATATATCCTCCCGTGTGCTGATAATACGGATATTCCAAGAAGAAAATGTATGCTCATTGATCTGCCAAAATATGCAAGCATACCTCCAAGATCCAGTGTGGAGGATTGAAAATGTCATGACAAAGTACATGCCAATGTTGTAGACTCCCAAAATAAATTGTATTTTTGTAATACTGTTTTTGTTTTTTGTCATCATTGTATTTTCTTCAAAGGATACACTATTTTATACACTTATTTATTTGAGCTTGAGAACACTAGACATAGAACAATAAAAGGAAAAAATACATTTCAAAACATTTATGTTTACTAATGAAACTCATGTGGGGGTAGGATGAAGTCTATCCTACTATCAGATTATGTAATTAAAAAACATATCTGATTATATATTGTTATATGTTGTAAAATACAAAGACAGACTTTTACATGTGAAAAATATAGTGCCCTTTTTGGTCTCAATCCCAACACTTTTTGAATATATTTATTGGTATACAGTGATCCCTCGCTATTTCGCGGTTCGTTTATCGCAGCTTCAGTGCATCACGGATTTTTTCGAACATTCATAAAAAATAAATTAAAAAATTAAGTCCGCAAAAAGTCCGCGAGAAGCAGCGAAAGTCAGCAAAACCACAGCGAGTCACATAGACCAACATATACAGTACTACATTGTATATGTTTACTGTATTTTGTTATTCATACACGAAACCAGGGCTCGGGAACCTATGGCTCGTGAGCCATATATGGCTCTTTTGATGATTGCATCTGGCTCGCAGATAAAACAAAATATTTTTCGCTTTTTTAATGCATCCATACATCGATTTTACACTGCTCATTTCCTGTTCGGGCTGCAGTTGGCTCCAAGAGCAATTTTGATTGGATGATGCTGGCCTACGTTGCCATTGCTGCGGAAACAGGTAAACACCCCCTTTTGAATCAGCCCGCTCCATCATTAGCTCAAAGCTAATCCTTCGACGAATAAGATATAGAGAAAACTATTTTGTTGCATTATAATTACTTTTATGGATTTCACTGAACATAAATGGCCAACATTTTTTTTTTTACTTAAAAAAGAAATTAAAAGGGGTCTTTCTAGGCTTAACATAAATGAAATCTAAAATAAAGGCACTCTGTTTTACCTGCCTGATTTGACTTTTAATAATGGAGAGGAAAAACTCAACATTTGGCATGTACAAGTTTACAAATGTGCACATTGTATTCGCACACATTCGGATTCTAAGGTGCACCTTCAGTGAATGGCCTATTTTAAAACTGTTTTCATATATAAGGCGCGCTGCATTATACGATGCATGTCGTAGTGGCTGCGGTTGCGCTACGCATCCACTCGATGTTGCTGTTTGCAACGGCCTTCACCCTGGGCGGGTTGAACCGGCTTCTTCCTTGGCACGCACGACATCCCTGATGATGGCGGCGCAAGCGCGGCGATCCTGTGCCAGGTCAACCGACAGCCTCAGCCAGTCCTGGTTCCACCGTCGCAGACCCACCACCTGGGGGCCGGAGAGGTACGTGAGGTCTTCTTTCATCATGGTGGCCCAGGTCTTGACTTGTCCACCACACCGCTTATGCCAGGCTGGCAAAGGAGCAGGAAGGAGAACATCCCTGATCAACTCGCCCTCCTGGTGGCGTGCCGCATGTCCGAACCAACGGAGTCGGCATTGCAGGAGAATCGCTTGTAAGGGACGAAGGTGCAGGCAGCGGCGAAGGTCAGCAGTAGGGACCCGGTCTGATCGACGGCGGCGGAGAATACGGTGGAGGCAATCGTTGTCGAAGACTTCCAGCTTGCGCTGGTCAGACACTCTCAAAGGCCAAGTCTCACAGCCATAGAGGAGGAGGGTCCGCACGATCGCCTGGTAGACGCGCCCCTTCGTCACCGCCGAGATCTCGCGGCGACCCCACAGATGGCGTTGTAGGCGCACGAAGGCGGATCTGGCGGCTCCGATGCGGTGATCGACTTCCGCTTCTCCTTACCCCGACGGAACCACAGAGGAGCCGAGATACGTGAAGGAATCGACGTTTTCCAAGGTTCACGCCCTCCAGCAACAGCGACCGCCAACAAGGTTGGCGAGAGCGCGCAGCCTTGTCGGACACCCGACCGCACCTCAAAGGCTTCTGATTCGCTGCCGTAGGCCTACACTCGGACTCGGGTTGACCGGTAGTACCCCTGGATGAGCCGAAGCAGTTTCACAGGGATCCCGTCAGCCTGCATGATCCTCCACAAAGCACCCCGGTCGACTGAATCAAATGCCGCGGCAAAGTCGATGAAGCACACGACTGTCGGTTGTTGGTAGGCCCATCGTTGCTCCAGGGTGCGACACAGACTGAAGATCTGGTCTACACATCCCCTTCCGGGGCGAAAGCCACCCTGAGTTAGGCGAGTCTGGCGGTCACGGGCCATCTGGAAGCGTTTCAGCAGAAGGACGACAAATGCTTTTGCAGCCACATCGAGAAGGCTAATGCCTCTGTAGTTGGCTTCTTGAAAAGGGGTAGTAACATTGCTTCGCTCCAGTCATCCGGGATGGTCTCGGAAGTCCACACGGCATTGTAGACACGATGAAGCCACGCTGCGAAGACGTCAATGTCGCTTTTGTATACTTCCGCCAGGATGCCGTCTTCGCCTGGGGCTTTATTATTTCGGAGCTGACGCAGGACGCCTTGAATTTCATCTACCATAGGCGGGTCCGAGCTGCAGTCGTACTCCTCATCAGTTGCAGGAAGCACAGGCGCTAACAGTGGTGGTGGGTGATTGAGTAGAACTTCAAAGTGTTCGCGCCAACGTTGCAGTCATTCCTCTAAGGAGGTTATCACAGAACCGTTCTCTGCGCAGATCGTTTCGCTGACTCCGGTGGATTTCCGGCTCGCCTTTTGTACCAACTGATAAAGCTTGCGGGTATCTCCCACAGCGGCGGCCCTCTCAGTTTCTTCGGCAAAGTCGCACCAATAGGCATTTCGATCTGCCCGAATCGCCCAAGTGGGAAGTCGCCGTAGTTTGCGGAAGTTGGCTGCTCCCGTTACTTGCGCAAGCCTGGATCGTTCTGCAAGGGCCAGCGTGTTTGCACTGATCCAGTCGCGTTTCTGGTGTTTGGTGGAGCTGAGGTGTGCGCGCGCAGATGCAGCGATGGTAGATTTGAGTTCCCGCCACTCCTGCTCCGGCTAATCGAAAGCCGGCTGTAGTTGAGCGAAGCGGTTTTGGACCTCCACTTGAAAATTCTTCCCCACATCCAGCTTCAGTTTCGTGACATCAATCCGCGTGGTGCGTTTTGGAGGGCGATTAACTTTAAGTCGGATGCGAAGGGTAGCACGCACAAGCGCGTGGTCAGAGCTGCTCTTGCCGCCAATGTCTGCTCCACGGTACGCCTGCGCGTCGAGGACTGAACTCGTCCAACGTGACCGAGCCAGGATGTAGTCAATCTGGTTAGTCGTCCTCCCATCGTTCAAGTTGGGGGTGTTGGAAGCGTGTATTCATCACGACTAGGCGATTTGAGGCGGCGAAGTTAATGAGCCGTTCGCCATTGTCGCAGCGTCTTCGCAAAGCAAAGCGCCCCAACACTCGTCGCGTGGTGTCAGTCGCCGTTCCGGTGCGGCATTCCAGTCTCCTGCAACCACCAGGACGTCATTGGAGGGGATGCCGTTGACGGTCGTCTGGAGCTTATGGTAGAACTGCTACTTGTCCACGTCAGCAGCGTTCAATGTGGGCACGTATACCGCCACGACAGAGATGTTGGCAATGGCACCACTCAAGCGCACCTTGGCAAGGCGGGGGGAGATGGGTTCCCACGCCAACAGTGCAGCCTGCGCCTCGGGAGCATGGGCGATTGCAATGCCGTGCTGCCCGCTGTTGTCCGTCACTCCACTATGGTCGAGGTTGTAGACCACATCGACATCAGGGACCTTCAGCTGTCGCTGCCCGGCATCAGGGAGGCGTACTTCGGAAAGGCATGCCACACTGACACCGTAATTGTGAAGTGACCTCATGGTGAGGGCTTGGGTCCCTTTGTCGCGGAGAGTCCTGACGTTCCAGCAAGCAATTTTGAGGCGCTCACGGCGTCGGAGAAGCTGATGGTGAGGGTGGTGGTTGTGGTTGTGGTTTTGGTGCATCCACTAGATGGTGCTACGCTAAAAGGAATACAATACAATGCAACTTTATATAGAGCCTTCACCACTGTTGCAGCTGTAACAATGACAGCTGGTGACAAAAACGGGCATTAAACATAAATACAAATGGCATTACAAAACAAAAAAAACAAAAGTTATTAAGACTAAATATTCGTAGAATATTAGTCTAAGTTGTCTTCTTCGTTTAGTCAGTAGTTAACTATGCTTGTGGTATTATCTTCAACTTATATTATCTTCAGAGCACTTTAAAACAACCACCGCTGTATACCGTACAAAGTGCTCTACATGGAGCAAATATCATTTATACAACAATAAACACTAAAACTAAAATTAATAAAGACAGTAGAAAGCACAAAAACAGTAAAACTCAAATTTCAGTGTTCAATCAGCCTGCCATACATGTTTTTGGAATGTGGGAGGAAACCGGAGTACCCGGGGAAAACCCACGCAGAACATGCAAACCCCACACAGGAAGGCCGCAGCCGGGATCGACACCATGACCTCTGCACTGTGAGGTTGACGCGCTACCCACTGGACCACCGGGCCACTCCCTTGCATTTTCAATTTGTTTTGGGAAAATCAATGACAAACGAACAACTTTAAAACCGTCCAATAGAAATGTGCAACACGGCCATGCTGCACTCCCCTTCCTCCATGTCTTCGTGGAAGTCATGAGAGACTATTTGGCTATTCAAAATCATTGTAAATACATAGGTCATTTTGTCAAAATAACAGGGATCAATCGGTCCCAAAATGTATGTGAACATCTGTACTTAAGCCCACTTCAACCTCTGAAAATGTCACAAAATGATTAGCTTTTCTATGAGAAATGATCAGTAATGTGCAGCTTAGGTGTAGTTTTTCTCATGTCTATCAGTTTTCTTTTATAAGTCACCAAGATACTCACACACAATGGATTCCAAGAGGCTTTTCGTAAGGTGACTTGTTCATAGGTCATTATATACAGGTGTATTACATTTAAATCTGTAAGGGGTAGCTTGACTTACTTTTTCCCCCGAGGTCCACCTCTATGGGGTACTCCCTTCACTGTCTATCCGAAAATCAGTTGCTTTAAATGGCCATACTCAACTGATGGCGTCGGTCTCATCGCTGGAAGTCCGATGTTTCCACAGATGGGCACTCTACCCTATTTTACCAGTCTGTCCTCAGTCCGCAACATGGGGACTCTTCCGTGATTGTCCCCAAATCCTTGTTCATAAAATAATAGTCCTCAGTCCCTGTCCGTCTTTGTCCTTTTAAAGCGCTTCCTCCTTACATTTCACCAGTCTGTCCACCCACCCAAAAAAAAAAAAAAGCATATCCAGGACACTGTGGGAGAGAGGCTAACGGCAGTGGTTTAATAATTCATAAACATAATTTAAAGCTTATTAGCTGGCTAATTTCCTCTTCACATGCACTTACCTTTCGGGCATCCACTTCTGGATTAACATTTTGACGAACCGTTTACCACCACATGTATGTATGTCCCCCACAAAGCTATAGTATGGCTTACACAGCGGGCCAGTACATGCAACAGTGTACAGTGATTTTATTCTGCTCCAAGCAAATATTTGAATTCTAAATATTTTTCCACACCCATGCGACTCACTCTTCAAATCACCACTATTTTAAGACAAGCAGTAAAAAAAAAAAAAAAAAGTACAACAGGCTAGCACACAATTGCATTTATTGTGAAACAGTATGGATCACTTTACACACAAAAACTATATATTATGAACAGCGTGGACAACTTTACACACAAAAAATACACTCTTGTTTTTTTTTTTTTGTTTTTTTTTTTGTGTTCGGACCCCTGCTGCTTTTCCTCCTTAAACTGCCCTTTGTTGGTGGGGTTCCCCAATAGGGACATGTTCCCTTTGAGGAAGACCAGGGCGGTCCTCTTTGGCCGGAGGATGTCACCGGCTTTTGAAAAACCCCTTTCCTCAGCAGCGGAGCTAGGAAGAGGAGTGTTGTATTTAATGTAATTGAATTTAGTCCACCCACGCCTCCCTGTGCTCCGCTGGCGTGTTCCCTATGCAGTGTGCGTGTTTGGGTGACCAGTGATGCGTTTGAAGCTGCCAACACAACCACCATGGATCATCAGATTGACTGGTGATGCGTTAACTTTTTTGGGACGGAGGACAAGTACGCACGAGGCAAGCGGTGTGTCGTGATATTTCACATTCAGTCTGAAGTAGTGTATTGGAGGATTACACACGCAAAACAGATTGTGCTTGTTTCTTTCAGTCGTTAAATGGGCCTCCGTAGGTACTTGACCCGGTTAGGGATGATTACAAGGATGGACGAAACCCACTACCACCGTTTTACATACAGACCTATTATATAAGTGCCAATATTAAGCCTTTAATCCATTAATTCTAAATAATGATCTTACGAGTTGTTTCCACCACCGCTACATCACACCAAGAAGTGACGCTGGCTCTGTCAGAATGTACACACTAGTCCCTACACTCCTACAGTATATAGTGCACTATTAAGGGGTTACATCATTTTGGAGGGGAGTCCGAATGGCCAGGGAGGATAAATGTAGTGCACTCAAAATAACCCATAATGCACTAGGAAAAGTACATAGATGTTTACTTAACAGGTTGATTTGGACCACAATGCATTGAAAGCAGGAAAACAACATGGCGCAAAATATGTTCAAGGGAAATAAAATACAGGTAGTTTAAAATATGTTTTTTGTTATTCACAATAGTCATAGAGCTTAATGCGCCAGAGTATCATGATAGATACGTGGTCACCTGATATGCGACGAGGCGCAAGTAGTGAGTGAGCTGGCTGTCCGAATCGATAAAAAGAATGAGGGGACAACTATATAGTTCTACACAAAGTATAAAGTGACTCAGGAGTTAGGAAATAAGGGTGGACATTCCGTCACAGCTGCTGACTGGGTTGCCACTTGCCAGGTTGCCATGAATGGAAAAAAAAAAAAAAGTTTCTTTCCTTAAAAAAAAAGGCAAACTGTTAAAATGCAGAATTCAAAGTATAAACAAGATAACTTGCCAAGTCATGTAGTTTCAGTCTAAGTCAAGTCGAGTCACTTATGACGCCATTTGCCCCAATCAGCCCCATACATACCACACCACTCCGTTATGCTGGGCACTACACCACGAGGCCGCCGTTGCTTTTCCATTACGACAGGCACACGGCGGGATGAAGGTGGGATGAACTGAACAGTGCAAGCTTGTGCTGCATGATTTACACTCGCAGCATGTAAAATGACATTTCGCAAACGGCGAGTCAAAGCCACTGTTTTGGGGGAGATAGTAAATATGAATTGTTGTTGCACGATGTGGCAACATTGCAAAGTGCAGCTCAACAATGCTCAAACGTTTTCACATAGACGAAAAATCACTTTCTGGCTTTCAGACAGTGAGACAGCCAGCCACTGTCAAGACAAAAATACAGTGTATACAGCGGACATTCTTTGTGTCTTACAACACTGAACCATATTTCCAATTACATATGTACCATGGATGAAAGTGCGGGATCGCGATTTCGCGAGCTGCATGCAAAGCTCGGCGCCAGGGCTCATTCATTTTGGAGAGCTAACTCATTCATTTGGCCGCCTCTCTGAGTCAGTGGCTCATCGACCTCACTCTGCGGCATCTGGAGGCCTCCGGCGTTCACCCAAAGCTGCCATTCCCTGTGGGGTTGGGGGAACAATCGGTAGTTCCGGAGGGGCGACAAGGAGGCTCGCCTCTGGAGACCTCTCATTCAAGTGAATGTGACCCAGCGAGCAAGCGTATGCACCCTTACAACATCATCAAAAATGCACCCATGAGTACACATGAAATTTTAAGTAAATATGGTTCAACGTTGGTGTCAAAATTATATTTATTGTATATTCTGTATATTTATGACTTTGCAGATGGCCAGCGGGCAGCTCGTCTAAAACCAGGACATGGGCGGCGGAGTTCCTTGCCGCATCGCTGTTGGCCAATCAAATAACAGTGACAACACAGACGCGCTGGGACCTGCGTTTTAAAACCACCGTTTTAAAACCACCTCCAAGATGGTTCTGAAAAGCGGTTCCCAGCCGCAAAAAAGTCCAGTGGAAAAGCGAACATCCAGGGTTAAGCGAGGCCGTCTCGGTGTGGAGCGGGCCTTATGGAAACGCCTTTAGATGTCAAGTCCCAATAAAGTCAAATCAAGTTTTTGGCATGCAAGCCGCAGATCCTAAAAATAGCAACTTGAGTCTGACTCAAGTCAAGTCATATAACAAGAGTCCCCCATCACTGTTTTAAGAACCATAAACAACCTGAGACTAGGGTGTGGGGGTTAAGGGAATAAAGAAAACCACCATAATATTAAAAGACAGAATAACAACCTAAAATCTGAAAGTTGAAGAAAAGGTCACAGTAGATGACACAGAGACAAGAGGGGGTAGCAATTAGGCTGAGAAACCTGTCAGCAAAGGGTGGATTAAGTGTGTGGAATTAGGGCATAGTAGGAAAAATGAGCAGTAGATACTTTCAAAAATATGGCTGCGGTACTCCATTTCCAGGTCTGCAAATCGGTCTTTCAGTTGGTGACTGAGAATTGTAATGAGCAGAACTGGCTGGATAATTATAACCACCATCACGATATGAAGCTGCGTATACTGCAGTATTGCTTTGGGGGTGGTTTCGTGTGTATTGGCCAAAAGCTGATCCTGGGTTTGGGGCAGAGAAAGATGACTGCGTTGGATAAGGGCAAGGGACTGAAGCCATCGGTCTAAATGCTGGCCTGGGACCAGTGCAGCTCCCTGCCGGAGCAAAAGGTAATCCTGCAGATGATACTACCTGTGATGAGGGAAGGACTGGGCCAGTGCCTGTTGCCAATAATGCAACTGGTGGAGGAGTACAGGAAGGAGAAGAAGGACATTGGAGGTAGGGGACACCACAGGAAGCCCCTGCAGATGAAGGAAGAGGTTGGGAAGCATTATAGTAACTGGAGGTCTGGCATTTGTTGTTTGCTTGGTGCTGCTGATTTGCTGCTGTTGCGATTTGTGGATTCCAGTGATTAACTTGGGGGCCTTGGATGATTCCTGGCGATGATGACGTAGCTGTGGGTTTATCCTCTCTTGTCTGTCGCATGACCTCCTGGAATTTCTCTATCCGCACACGTCTTTTGTGAGCAAGGGAACGTAGAGGCAGGAAGCGGTCAAGGAATGAGTCCAATGGCAGAGAGCCCTCCAGAAATATATCAGCTAGAACCTGTAAAACAGACCAGTGACATGCGGTGATGTTCATGACTGATGAGGCATTCACTCCTCTGAGTCGGTCAAAATCCGTGTTTTTTCCACTGATCTTTTTTAAGAATTCAAACATCTGCTCTTAATGTAATTTTTATATGAAGTACTTTTTTACATACTTTTTGTAGCGCCAGACAACCTAAATAAACCTAAGAAAAGAATGTTAAACACAGACTAAAAAAAGCTGAGTGGAAGAATGCTTCTACTTCGCGTGCCTATGGAGCTCAGCCGTGCCACATGTCAAAGTGGCACGGTACGTTCCAGGTTATAATGTCCCACGACTCACTCGAATTTCTGGCCAATCAGAAATACTTTGTCCCACGCATTGATTAAATATAGTCCACAAACTGTTGAATGTCAGCATGTGCACGACATGTGCGATAAAACGTATACTGGCGATATAAAGAGAGACAGCAGAGGACATCCGGCAACCCCCTGCGTTGGTTAATTAATGTGTTACACGCGTAGTCACTTGTATCATCGATGTATTTGGACAATAAAAATATGAAAATTCAGAGACAGTGTTTTAATGATGAAGTCATGGGCATTGTTGGATTAAAAAAGAAAATCAATATAAAGCATGTACAAAGCTGTGCCTCAATACCAGGGAGTTGAAATGATTGTCCAAACAAACAGAACTTCAAAATGGCAGCATGCTGTCATTTTTAAACCATTGCAGCTGGTCGCTGCAACATTTGCACCCACATATGTTGCAAATACATCCATTATAATGAATAAATGTTGATATATTGTCAATTATAATGCGTTTCCCGTGATTACAGCATTAATCCCTTAAGTCAGGGGTTCCCAACCTTTTTTGACTGAAGATCTACTTTTCGATCAACCAAACTCCCGCGAAGGCATGGGACGCCCTTTTTCAGCGTGTTAAGTATCGTAATTCATGTGTACTGTTTTAAAATGCTTCTCTCAGCCCTCCAGATTCCCATTCTTTGACAGTGCCCTCGGTGAATTGTACTTTAAACAAACTCTGAATGAGAAAAATAATAACAATAAAAGGCAACACCTCTGATCGCAAGCTGCAATTGCAGAGTGCTGACCACGAACAGCTTCCGGTGATGCAGGTCACACGCCACCGTAGTTTAAAGGTGACCTGCTTTTTTATTTTATTTTATTTTTTAAATACTTTTTGTGAAAGTCAGACTGATGAGATGCTTAGGGCGCAGTGGACACTAAGACAAAAATATGAAAAAATATATATATATGGATCTACTTGATGCTGCTGAACATTTAGAGTTGTTGGAAGTAAAAAAAAAAAAAATTCAGAAATGACTTAGTTATCACAACCTTAAAAGCAGAAAAACAATTTTTGCTGAAGTACGCTGAGAAGTCCATTGTATGACAAACTATCATTGTCAATTATGGGCATGCATAATAAAATTCTATTGTCATTTTTTGACTGATTCAAGGATATAATTACATCATATAACAGATTTAAATTATATATATATATATATATATATATATACAGAAAGGTGTATAAATAGATAAGTACAGTACACATAAGTACTTGATGAGATGTAGATCTCTTCCTTTTCTTTTGCATTGAAAAATGATCTATTTATATTATTACACAACAAGGGGTAGGACTAGATAAGTTGTATACTTCTTCCTACTCCTTTGAGCATATAACGGTGATGATGTTTGTTTTATTTACTTTTTATTTTTATTTCTCCTTTTGTAATTTTGTTTGCCTTTTGTCAATTGTTGTTGTATTGTATGTTCAATAAACAATTAACTAACTAACTAACTAACTAAC
>NW_017805548.1:3676393-3680175 GCF_001891065.2 Hippocampus comes
CACACACACACACACACACACACACACACACACACACACACATACATACATACAGCATGGGCTGGGCATTTTGAGTGGTTGAAAGTAAAAAAAAATATTCAGAAAGGTTATAATATATACTATTATTCATCTGTAGTTTGAATTGTTTACCCTGCCTATTATACTGTATATATACATTTTCTGATTGAAAAGAATGGGACTCACGTTTCAAATTTATTAACACGATGTTGTGTGTGTTGTAGTAAATGCCAGGAGGTACTACTTTTATGTTTTTATCCATAGAGGCTACACAAAGAGTGTTTCAAAATGGTTTATTTGTTCGATTAGGTAGGTACCTGTTCAACAAGATATTTGTTGGGGTAGGTGTTTATTTCATCAAACAGTCCCTGCCCGGTGATATCATCGAGGTGCAAGCGTCGATCAACCAAAAAGTGTGTCTTCCTTCAAATAAGCATTTGTTCAGATGGTATTTGTCAAAGAGGCCCAGACAGAGGTGCAAGAGTGAAACAAATAGGTACCGTCATTTCCGGACTAGGAGCCGCGACCTTTGTCACACGCTTTTAACTCTGTGGCTAATTTAATGAAGCAGCGATTTTTTGAATTGCCACCAGGGTGCACTCGAACATAAAAGGTAAGAGTGAGACAAGTTGATATACATCTGTCGAGGAAGACGCTATCATCTGTCACACTGAAAACAGCAGGCCATAAGAGGGTGCATTTGACCTGTGTTTTGGGCTGCACTGCATCCACCAACGATTACTGTGCCAAAAAACAAAACAAAAAAAACTCCTGAAAGACATTGTTGTGAAAGTTGACATGAAGGTGTAGATGGTAGAAAGCCTAATATGAAGGAATGGCTGACTGAGTGTTCCAGCAACGAGAATTTTTCCATTGAAGAAAAAAAAAGAAAAAAAAAAAAAGCATTACTGTACTCGACGGCGAAGAGTGACTTTTATATTTTTTTAAGCAGCCCTGTTAGTGCTGTTTTACTGCCGTGGTGCTGCCGTGTGACAGGTGACTGACTATTTGGGAAGAAAAGTTTAGGTATGTTATTAAAACTTTGAAAACGCTTTCTTTCTTTGTCAATATCTTATGTTACAATGTGGGCACCTGCGGCTACTAGACAGGTGCGGCTTAGATGTGTAGAAAATGTTTTTTCCTTTAAAAATGTAGTTGGTGTGGCTTATAATGAGGTGAGGTCTAAAGTCCGGAAATTACGGTATTTGTCCAAGTAACTACTTGTTCACAAAGTATTTGTTAAACAGTTCTCAACAGGGGTATAAGAGTGTCTCGATGTAACGGTAATTAAAGATACAGCTCTTATTGAAAGTGCTTTAACAGGGGGGCATAAGTGTTTCAAATTAGAAGTCAAACAGATGTCAAACAGACTCTAAGACTGCAGGTGTGTTACAGCAGATATGAATTCTCAAAAAACAGCCCTGACATTTTGATGGACCGGGGATTGTTTAATGCTGCGTGAATTTCAATTTTTAGGCCTCCAATGGCATAAATAAAGGTCAATAAGGAGTTTTTGTACCCCATAGGCAACCAATGAACCTAGAATGGGTCTGAGTGACACCATTCTATAAATACATTTGACTTGACTTGAATTCTGCCGATCTTTTGGGAGAGTGATGTGTGAACAGTCAAGGGTGTTTTAATGACATGAGCACTGGCCACTCTTATCTCCTGATAAGACCTGTTAAATTCTGAGTACTCATCAGTCCGAGAGATATAAATACACGTACATCTTTTATATAGGGATACGGTACATGCATCTCAACATCAACTCAAAGTTCAAAGGTTTAAGGTTTTCGGTTTATCACAAGATGAACGTCATTGTGCTACCAAGTCAATGTATGACAAGCATTTATATTTTTTTTCTCTTCCGTCTCTCTCACTTTCTTGTCGCTCCCTTCCTCATTCCCTTTCTCTCTCTTCTCCTCTCTCTATGTGTATAAGCAAGTTTGGATACTAATTTAAATTTGTGGTGGGCATAAGGATACATAGTGTCTTAATAATAACACATACAGTATAATCATAAATTGACACACAGTGAGCTCCTCCAAAATAGATCCAATGCTGCCATTTGCTGGCCATAAATTTTATTAGCTGTATGAATTATTAATATATTTTCTTTATGATCAAACCACAGTCGGCCAAGACCTATATGCAAATTTTTTTTTTTTTAAATTGAAGAAAATTGGGAGAAAAATCATTGCTCATGGGTACGTATGTGGGCTGCAATGTACTGATTTATCATACAAGTAAAATGAGTGACAGGTTTTATCACTGAATGAATTAAACTTATATGTGAAGTAAACAATGTATTTAAATAGTTTAGAACTGACCTCTGACTCAGCTTCTGCTTTTTTGCCCTCTGTCTGCAGTCTGGAGAAGAATGCTTCTGGCGACACCTGGCCAATCATTCCATCTGTGCAGATGACCAAGGAATAAAAAAGAAAAGAAATGACTAAATCATAAAAGTGGGGAAATTAATTAAAAAGAAATATATCTGATGACAATCTGTCAAAAGTACCTTTTTAAGAAGCAATGACAACCTATAACTCCACAAGGTACACAGGGAGAGTATTGTGTCTAATTGTGAAACAACCATTTTCCATCCATCTGGTGTTGTTCTGGAAATGGGTCAAGCACTGTATATCTCGTGTGGCACAGGTGAAATACACTGGTGTTTGTAAAACATGCACACTGTTAAGCATCATCATGACATTTGCTGAGAGATAATTGGACAAAGAAAAGAATTAAAAGTGTTTGAAGACACAAATGGGAGACAAGGGGTTTAGTCTCACCCCATTCAATTATTTTTGAAAAAAACACTTTATCCGCAATTCCGGTTGACATCTGTGACATCAGAGTGCCTTACGGGGGCTCCTGATGATAATATATTTATTGCTACTAAGACTTTGTCCACAGACTGCCACTGTTACATGTTTGAACAGTGATTTGGTGCCCTACATCTTAAGAGTTGAAATCCAAAGTGTGCAGAATCTTCGGGTGAAAACCGTGTAAACCAAGTCTGGTTGTGGGGGGTGCCAGCAGCCTGAGCAAACTGTAAAGCGAATGGGCAGGTATTCTTTCGTTTTGTTTTACTGGGATTTGGGTTGGTGCGTTTTCCAGATTTTCAGGTTTATACTTTTGCTGTAGTGCTTCTTTGTTTTGATGCAACTTCTCTGCTCTTTATTTTCTATTTGCCAAAATGTTTACTTCCAGATGGCTCAACCTAATAAATCATCCTCTGTAGGCTATTTACCTGCCTCAACTGTTTATGGTTAAATATCCTAATTAAGCATCGTAAGGTTCTGCATTACTTTTGCCAGGGATGGGCAATTTAAATGCTGGAGAGGGGCCACGAGCACCACACACTTCATAACCAGATGCATGACAAAAGTGCCAATTGTCCATCCCTGACTTATGCCATCTCGATCCACATTTAATTTATTGGCAAGAAACTCATTTGAGACAAATAAAAAGATGGACTGGTGAACTATTTCTTTAATCCTTTCTTAATCAGTCAAGAGGTGTGGCATTTTCTTTTTCATAAAGATATTCCCATTGTTCATGTTAAGACAGTTAGAGACCCTGCTGGGAGGTTCATAAAAGTTTTAGGGCACAATTATTATGTTAGGGTGGCCCTTGCAAATGTTTATGCTCTTAAGGAGGATGATTAATCCTTTTTGGGGTTTTTGAGTTTTTGCACAGAATCCGGGCTTGTCTGAGTATACCTTAACCTTGGGAGTCACGTGTTGGATGGAAAATAC
>NW_017805548.1:3680354-3717889 GCF_001891065.2 Hippocampus comes
ATCCGGTAATTTTTCAAAATAAAACATCTTTCGTGTTCCGAAATAAATAAAACAGAAATAAGGCAAGTTCTTTCTGTGCGGCCCGGTACCAAATGCCCTGCGGACCAGTACCGGTCCGCGGACCGGCGGTTGGGGACCCCTGCCCTACATCTTAAGAGTTGAAATCCTAAGTGTGCAGAATCTTCGGGTGAAGACCATGTAAACCAAGTCTGGTTGTGGGAGGCGCCAGCAGCCTGAGCAAACTGTAAAGCGAATGGGCGTATTCTTTAGTTTTGTTTTACTGGGATTTGGGTTGGTGCGTTTTCCAGATTTTCAGGTTTATACTTTTGCTGTAGTGCTTCTTTGTTTTGATGCAACTTCTCTGCTCTTTATTTTCTATTTGCCAAAATGTTTACTTCCAGATGGCTCAACCTAATAAATCATCCTCTGTAGGCTATTTACCTGCCTCAACTGTTTATGGTTAAATATCCTAATTAAGCATCGTAAGGTTCTGCATTACTTTTGCCAGGGATGGGCAATTTAAATGCTGGAGAGGGGCCACGAGCACCACACACTTCATAACCAGATGCATGACAAAAGTGCCAATTGTCCATCCCTGACTTATGCCATCTCGATCCACATTTAATTTATTGGCAAGAAACTCATTTGAGACAAATAAAAAGATGGACTGGTGAACTATTTCTTTAATCCTTTCTTAATCAGTCAAGAGGTGTGGCATTTTCTTTTTCATAAAGATATTCCCATTGTTCATGTTAAGACAGTTAGAGACCCTGCTGGGAGGTTCATAAAAGTTTTAGGGCACAGTTATTATGTTAGGGTGGCCCTTGCAAATGTTTATGCTCTTAAGGAGGATGATTAATCCTTTTTGGGGTTTTTGAGTTTTTGCACAGAATCCGGGCTTGTCTGAGTATACCTTAACCTTGGGAGTCACGTGTTGGATGGAAAATACTCAGCTGTAAGATTAACAGCTGTATCTACTCTTTTGTCACATATGCGGGCCTGCTGTTTAATGTGAGTTATTAATGTGCACACAACATTGTGATACTGGTAGACAAACTGGCAGCATGACTTTTTTTATCTAATATAAAACACCACCATCTCTTTGTTCTTTTCTTCGTCCTCTTGGATTTTTCTTTCTTCTTTTTGCGTGCCCTGAAATTAGTTTGCCTCATTTTGATGTGCTGAAGGGGCTGCAATTACAATGACTTTGTCATTGATATAGACCAGTCTGTCAAAGGTGGGCCCCACCTGCCAATGCCACTCTACACACAACCAAGAGAAAGGGAAGTGCCTGTCCATCGCAAGCTAATTACTGAATGGAGGGAAAGACTGAAGGTGGTAGGTGGGACATATTAACAACTGTGCAGCAATTTTATTTAATTTTTTTTAACCGCAATCCGGCCATACTGGGCTGTCTGATGGCCAGTACACTGCTGAGACAGGGGCAGAGCTGATTTTTACTGAGGCACGTGCCCCAGTAAAAGGAGTCTTGACACCTATGCATGCAACCTCTCTTGGTAGATCTTCCTCAACTCCAAACTAAATCTGTCAAAACTCTTCAAGCTTTTACGGGGCGTTTTAATATTATTAATCCTTGATGTCTCTTTCATCGAGGTAAAAAAAAAAAAAAGACAAATTTTTCAAAATGTTCACCATACATACTGTACACTAGTATTGATTTCTTTTTAATCTACAGCAAGCTACTGATGTGAATATCAGACGGTAAATGTGACTATTGTTGTGTCGGATCATGCTTCTGTTTCCATGAATGTTTATTTCCACAACTGTCACAACACTAGACAACACTGGCCACTAGATTCACATTTCATATTTGATATCAAAGTTATCTGGTTAATTTCTACACTGATACAGTTTCTCAAGATTAATAAGACACCTACAATACAATTTTCAGCACCAGCTTTCAATACACATTAGGACACACACTCGCACACACACACACACACACACACACACACACACACACACACACACACACACACACACACACTTAGTAGCTTTGACAACACTGTTGACATTAAATAATAATGCTTTCACATATGAACATATTTTTTTTAGAATAGGCATCTCTTCCTGGGGAGAAGAACCTGACACTAATTTACTGTGGAGCCTATTATCTCACAAAGAGGGTTGGCGGGTGGGTTTGGGGTGGGGTAATGCCTGACTTCCTGATCCCACAGGAGATGGAGGGATGACCCAGCAATGCTGTTTCTACGTGACCATAATTTTTGTACTTTGTATCGGTTGTATTAAATACTCAAAGACAAGTTTAGTGTGGTGATAGTGTGGTGGTATACTTGCCTCATTTGTGTGCGGCCAGCGTGGAATCAGTTCTATTTCAATTTCAATGTGGCAGTACCCCAACATGCCAGTACCCCAATGTTGCCAGGGCCCTTTATAGCTGCACGCAGCTCTAGTTATTATTATTACTATCATTACTATTAATATGATATCGACAATGAACAAGACTAATTCATTCAATTACAATTACAGTGGTCTCTGCTTTGGCCCAACTAATAATTTCTTCAATTAAAATAGGGACACACACACACACACACACACACACACACACACACACGCACACACACACACACACACACACACACACACACACACACACCATCATGTTTACAAGTGCTACTATCTCACCTTATTGGATTTCATTTTATTCATTATTTTTAGGTTCGTAATTGCTTCTACCTCAGTTCGGGCTTGTTTTCACTCTCTCTTTTATTGTATCACCCCAAGGAGAAGTTATTCTCCTTGGGGTGATACAATTTGTGTGTGTACAATTTCACTGTGCACCACAATGACAGTAAAGCCAATTCTATTTTTTTCTGTTCCAATTGTATATCATAGTGGTTTTCAAAGTGGGCGGTACCGCCTCCCCGGGGGGCAATATGAACTTTCAATAGGGTGCTAGCCGCAAACAGTCGGATGGGGGCGTTGAAATTGTGAAGGGGCCATTGGAGCAATTAGAGTAAAATGTGACGTTGGTGTTGGTAGAAAGGCCGGGAAAATGGGACAATTTAATTAAGCGGTCCCCCAGTCGCTACAACTAGATGTACGTGCCTGTATACATCCAGTTTGTAAGCCTGATTTGAGTTCCTTTGTCTTGATTTCCATTTTGTAATTCTACCAATATCAATAATTGAATTATCAGATGAACAACAATAGCTTTTGAGTACCGGAAATAGTATTTTGCCAATCATGTAAACCATCATTTGGGAACACTCAATTTGTTTTGCATTTCTGGTCAACGATGACCTCCATGTGTATGATGGTTTTAAAGTCTCCAATCTCTAAATTAAGCTGTCCCAGGCATAATTTATCGAGCCTTTCACACTTCACCATAAAACTGTGTTTTTAAAACTATATACGATTGTTTCATACGTTTTGCCGAATCTCAATTGTAGTTTGTAATCGTTACTCCACTAAAAATCGTCCGCCTCTAAAAACAGTTTGCCTTTGTTCTCCATGGATAACCATGGCAACCCCAGGAGCATCGAAAAAGAAGTGTAGGCAATACTCTGTGGAGTACTTGAAGTATGGATTTATAAAATCACCGACCAATCCACAACAGCCCATGTGCTTCGTTTGTGAGAAAGCCTTTTCTCATAAAGCTCGAACATTTAAAGAAGATTCATCCGGATAAATCTGGCCAAACACTGCCGTTCTTTCAATCTCTTCGAGGTCAATTTTTGAAGGGGAAAAAAATGGATACAGTGAAACTTCTCTCCAACCGACCCTACATGGGTGAAAATACCCCCCAGTGTGAAAAAAATTCTCATGGATGAAAGCCATTCCCACTTTTCTGCTTCCCCTGCAACAAAAAGTCCCCCTGTTCCGTTATGCGAATTCTTTTTCTCTGCTCTTGCCTCGCAACGAGATTCACTACAACAAAAACAAGCCTTCCGCAAAAGTCTAATCCAACCTCAGCATACCACAGCGACCTCTGCTGCTTCGTTCGGAAACGGCAACAGCAGCCCCCCCACACTGGTTTACACATGCGCAGTAGTCCAGGAAGTATTTGTTATTGTTAGTTTCAGACGCGGCACGAACATTGCATTGCTAAAATAGTGACAAAACTGACCTTTGAATACCAAGGAGTTAAGAAAAGAAAAGCTTTAACGCTTGAAGAAAGGATAAAGGTAATAAAATTGAAAGATGGAGGAGGCAGAATAAAAGACATTATGCAAGAAATTGATGTAAGTGAAAGTAAATGCTGATCGTAAATTTCGCAATTTCTTTCCCTTATTTTCTTTCTACGCTGGCTATATGAAGTGTCAAATAAGTGTATGCTCATACTTATGCACTATTTTTAGACTTTTAATGGCGCCTTATAGGTGTGAAAATACGGTACGTTTTTTGTGTGTGTTCCTGTTTATGTCTGATATAAAATTTGCTACAGTGAAAAGTCTCCTGTTGTGAAAAACTTTTTGCTGCAAAAACGATTTCGTTGTAGAGGAGTTTCACTGTCTATTTCCTCATTGTGTGTGTGTGTATGTGTGTGTGTATGCACACACACACACACACAGCATATGGTAACAGAGACTACTTAAATTAGATAGATACATTTTGCTTAATATATTGCTAAATAATACACGGGTTAAAAACCACCCCTTGGGCAACTCATAGTAAAGTTCACAAAGCATAAAAAGTGAATGAATGAAATAAAGAAATGTTCATAGGATTTGTCCAAAAATAACTGTTATTAGTTCCCCACCTTTTTTTTCAGAGTCAGAATCAAGATTAGGAAATAGAATCGAATCAAAGGAACGGAATTGCCCAAATTCAAACGATGCCCAAACTTATTGACCATAGTAAGAAGCGGAAATTACGTCTATTCGCGTCACAACATTATGTGTACGTCGCTGTTTAAAACGGGATCTCAAAATGCAGTGCTAACTGTCCGCTTATGCATGTAAACAGGTTATTCCAAATGTTTCAGAAACTGGAATTTTGACTTAAACCCATATATGGGCTGCATGCAAATGTAGTTACCGTATTTTCCGCACTAAAAGGTGCACCTAAAAACCTTCCGTTTTCTTAAAAGCTCACAGCGCGCCTTAAAATCCGATGCATATTGTGTATGGTCATTACAGTAATATTTCGACCCCAAAATGGCTCCTTGTAAGAGACATGCTTACAACGCAGAGTTCAAACTTAAGGCGATCGGTAAACTTGCTGTAGGTTAAGTGAACCGTGTCGCTGCTTTATTAAATAAGTTTTACTGATATCTGATCGTTCTGTTGGCATTTCCTTCAGCGTAGCCCCATCTAGTGGATGCATTGTACATTGCGTATTATATTGCAATGCGCCTAATACAGTATAAGAAAAAAATTATAAAATAGGCCATTCATTGAAGGTGCGCCTCATAATCCAGTGCGACTTTTAGTGTGGAAAAAAACGGTACTCTGTCCTTTACTGGAGCATACCTATAATGGCGTGGTGTTCTTTGTAGGTTTCTCTGATAGCCTCGAGCTGTAGATATCTCTCCACCAGAACTTCTCTTCTCGACTCCAGGTCTGGCCTCATGGCCAGGTTTTGCTCGGCAAGGCTGCGATTGGATGCCAAAGCCATCTCTCTCTCCAGGTGGATGTTCTGGATCTTTGCAATGGGATTGCAGAAAACAGAATTTGAATTTATTTTGCTTCAATTAGATAAAAAGCAAAACTGTAGTACAAACCCAATTCCAATCAAATTGGGATGTTGTGTTAAACAAATAAAAACAATACAATGATTTGCAAATCACGATCAACTGATATTTAGTTGAATACACTAAAAAGATAAGATATGGATTGTTCAAATTAGTAAATGTTCTTGTTTTTAGTAAATAATCATTAACTTTGAATTTTATGGCTGCAACACTGCAAACAAAGCTGGTACAGGGGCAAGCTCCCTCACTGCCCATCTTTAAAATTCATCGTAAAACTCATTTTTGTTCTTTGGCTTTTGACACATGAGGCTTGATTTTTTTTGTTTTACTCTTTTTGTGCTTTCTACTGTCTCCATTCTTAATTTATTGTTTTGGTGTATGAATTATTTTTGTGTACATGTATTTTGTAGCACTTTGTATACAGCGGTGGTTGTTTTGAAGAGCTCTATAAATACAGTTGAGAGTAAAGTTGAGAATGTTTACCACTGTGCTCCCTCTTCTTTTAACAACATTCAATAAACATTTGTAAAGGACACTAATTGTTTAAACTTTATAGGTGGAATTATTTCCCATTCTTGCTTGATCTACACTTTCCGCTGTTCAACAGTACCCATTGTCGTATTTTACGCCTCAAAATGCACCACACATTTTCAACGAGAGACAGGTGTGGACTTCAGGCAGGCCATCTTAATTCCCACACTCTTTAATGACGAAGCCAAGCTGCTGTAACATGTTGAGGATGTGGTTTGGCATTGTCTTGCTGAAATAAGCAAGGGCATCCATGAAAAAGACAATGCTTGGATGGCAGCATATGTTTCTCCAAAATCTGTACGTATCTTTCAGCATAAATGATGCCTTTACAAATGTGTAAATTTCCCATGCCATTGGCACTAAGACAGCCCTATACCATCACATATACTGTTTTTTAAACTTTGCATCCAGAACCTTCCGCATGGTTCTTTTCCTCTTTTGTCCGGAGGACACGATAACAATTTCTAAAAACTATTTGAAATGTGGACTTGTCAGACCACTTTTCCACTTCATCAGCAGCTTTTCTCGGTGTTGTTGATGAATGGCTTTGCTTTGCATAGTTGCATTTAAAGTTGAGCTTTAGCATGTGGCGCCAAACTGTAATCGCTGATATTGGTTTTCTGAAGTTTGTTCATCTATGTGTGCCCTGCGATTGGCTGGCAACCGGTTCAGGGTGTACCCCGCCTACTGCCCGAAAACAGCTGGGATAGGCTCCAGCACACCCTGCGACTCTCAGAAAATGGTTGGCTGGATGGATGGATGGATTTCAGAAGTGACACATTGATGGTCTGAAGTGACACATTGATGTTGGTTTTTGATCCAGTGCCTCCTGAGGGATTGAATATCATGGGTATTCACTGTTGGTTTTCGGCCTTGACGCTTACATGCAGTGATTTCTCCAGATTTTATGAACCTTTAAATGACATTATGAAGTGCAGATGATGAAATCCCAAAATTCCTTACAATGGTATGTTGAGGACACATTGCCCTGAAATTGTTTGACTATTTTCTGACACAGTTATTTACAAAAGGATGAACCTCGCCCCATCTTTAGGTATAAATGAGCAACTGATACTGTATATCCAATCACGGCACCCACTTGTTCCCAATTAGCCTGTTGACCTGTGTGATGTTTCAAACAGGTGTTTGATGAGCATTCCTCAATTTTCTTTTTTGCCACCAGTCCTAGCATTTTTGGAATGTGTTGCAGCCATAAAATGACTGGGTTGTTTTCAGCTTTCAGGATTAGTGTACAGATCCTTGCAACATTATCAAGCTACAATATGGGGTGAATGGAACAAGAATGGGCCTCAAGATCTTGTCATGGCATCTGTGTGCATTCAAAATGGCGCAATAAAATGCACCTGTGTTTGTTGCCCATAACATGCGCCGGCCCATACCATAACCCCACCACCACCATGGGCGACTCAATCCACGAGGTGCTGACATCAGCAAATATCACACCCATACACGCTGCCATCTGCCCTGCACAGCAAAATCCAGGATTCATCTGTGAAGAGAACACCTCTCCAACGTGCTAGATGCCATCCAATGTGAGGATTTGCCCACTCAAGTCAGTTACAATGACCAATTTGAGTCAGATCGAGACCCTGATGGGACGACGAGCATGCAGATGAGCTTCTGTGAGGCAGTTTCTGACAGTTGGTACGAACATTTTTGGTAATGCAAAGCAAATTATGGTTGGTCTTCGACGATCTTAGAGGTGAACATGCTGGAGGTGGAAGTCCTGGATTGGTGTGATTACACGTGGTCTGGTGGTCTGTGGGTAGATTATACTGCCAAACTGTCTGAAATACCTTTGGAGACAGCTTATGTCTGACAAATGAACATTCAATTTATGGGCAATAGCTCTGGTAGACATTGCTGCAGTCAGCATGCGCCCGCAAAACTTGCGACATTGGTGGCATTGTACTGGGTGATCGATACAACTGCACATTTCAGAGTGGCCTTTTATTATGGCCAGCCTCAGCCACACCTGTGTGACATCCAAACTGTCTCATCATCATTTTGACTTGCCAAATCTGTGAGTATAGATAGATGAGCTTGACAGGAAGAAATTCTCACTTACACAGATTTAGACATATTTGTGAACAGTATTTGAGGAAAATGGTCTTTTATGTATGTAGAAACAGTTTTAGATCTTTCTTTGAGTGCACCTCATGAAAAAATGGAAACAAAAGCAAAAGCGTTTATATTTTTGTTCAATATAGCTCAAGTTACTAAAAGGTGCACCGATCTTCTAATTGTGGATTTTTCAGACATTGTCGCAATAAGCTTTTTCTTTTTATACGAGTGGAAATATACAAACATTCGGTGACAGTTGTAGGGTTCTAACATGATGCAATGTTAACCTATTCAGCTATTTCTCTATATCAGGCGTGCCCAACCTTTTTTGACGGAAGATCTACTTTCGCCCGTGATCGACCCGTTACCGCATACCTGCGCACACACTTGGTGCTCATCATGGCATGATGTGTACCATTCATGAACGAAACTGAAAAATAAAGTCGACACAAGAGTTTGAGAGTTTGTGAAAAGGAAATCAGTGCCTAGCTTCTTCGAGATCTGACGCGGAGGCATGTGACGCACTTTTGTAATGTTTAACTATCGTAGCTCACGTGTGCCGCTTTAAAATGTTTCTCTCGGCCCTCCAGATTCCCATTCTTGTTAAGTACTTTCTGTGAATTGTACATGAAACAAACTCTAAATGATAATAATCATAACAAGAAGAAGAAGAAGAAAAGATACAGCGCAACACCTGATCGCAAGCTGCAATTACGGACTGCTGATTGCAAACAACTTCCAGCGACGCAGGTCACGGGCCACCATAGATTAAAGGTGACCTGCTTTTTTTATTTTGTTTTTTAAATACTTTTTGTGAACGTGAGACTGACAGGATACCAAGGGTGCAGTGTGCACTAACACAACATTTATCACAGTTATTAACCATGTGCTGCAGTCGATGTACATAAGTTTATACAACGCAACATACAATTTTACAAAAATTGTAAAAGTATTATTCCTGAATATTTATTTCACTTTCAACCACTCGACATGTTCAGTGGCATCAGTGCTATACATACACATATAGTTCTTATATTTTTCTTTGTACTTTTGCCCTCTATGGACAATAAAAGCGGTATTGTGCTATGACCAAAACATAAATATAAATCTATATAAATAAAACATGAATTGGAATATTTCATATCACACAATTTTTATGCTGTGTCTTTGATTTAAAGATGACAATACGCAAAAATCTACAAAAATTGTAGAAATTGTAACATATGGGGTAACCCATGTGTTACAAACATCGTAGAAATTGTAGCACATGGGGTATAACACGCATACAGACACACAAATGTTATGGCTTGTTTTTTTTTTCCCTCTACACCCATCGCCATCGACTCGGGACAAGTCCGTGAGCTACCAGTCGATCGCAATCGACTTATTGGGCACCCCTGCTCTATATGAATGCCTATGAGGAAAAGTTGAATAACCATGAAATCCAAAATATAGTGCCAATTGTTTTGAATATTTCCATAGACTGATGTGGGCATGGGTAGAGAGAGGTATGCACATGAATTTTGGTGATGATCGGTTGGAGTTTTCTATCTTGAAGCAATCTTTAGTGCGTTGTCTATAGTGATTGCCTAAGACAGGGGTGGGCAAACTTTTTGGCTCAGGGGCCACATTGACTTAAAATTTAACAGATGAGCCAGGTCAGCACAAGATACAGTACATATAAAAAACTGCATTTGTTGACAGTCCATATCAAACATCAATAGAACAAAAGCATTAAAGTATTAACATACTTTTTTAATGAGAACAGTGTTGTTGATCACCCATCTTAGCCAAAGCATTGCTGCAGATGCGTTGTGATCTGACCAGTAGAAGTAGAGCGATACAGTATTTTCTCGTTAAGGAATCATATTTGCGGTGTCCAATCTTTCCTTATAACAGAATTTCCTTCTGTGGGAAACAACTACGTTACATGTCCTGTATGAACATCCAAATATGTAAACAACATACATGTGTGACAACACAAGCAACAAAGTGCAACAACAGTCAAACCTCAGTTTTCGAACGTCTCTGTTCTCGACCAAATCGGTTTTCGACCAAAAATTTTGAATTTTTTTATGCCTCGGATGACGACCGAATTTCGGTTCTCGAACAAACTGAGCGCACTTGAATGCGTCACTTGACTCCTCTTGTCTTCCTTACACGAGGAAGTGATGCTTCCTCGAGTAGATCGCGCCACCTTACCTCTCTGAACTCATCCGCCCCTACAGACCTGCCCGGCGCCTCAGGTCTGCGGACCAGACATTATTGGAAGTACCAAGAACTAGGCTGAGGCTCAGAGGGGATCGAGCCTTTTCTGTTGCTGGTCCCTCTCTGGAATGACCTCCCACTGAACATTCGGCAAGCCTCCTCGCTGCCGATCTTTAAAACCCGCCTCAAAACTTACTTGTATTCTTTGGCATTTGACTCAGCATGATTCAGATTTGTTCTTGGTTTTGCTGTTCGGTGCTTTCTACCGTCTTTGTTACCGATTTGTTGCTTTACTGTTTAGTTGTTCCATGTACAACACTTTGTATGCAGCCATGGCTGTTTGAAAGTGCTCCATAAATACAGTTGAGTTGAGTAGATGAGGAAGTTATGCTTCCTCGTGGAGCGTTCAATTGTGAACAGATGTGTTCAATAAAGATTTTTTTTTTTGTAAAGAGCGTGATTTCGGATTTCGAACAAATCGGTTTTCGAACAGCCTTCTGGAATGGATTATGGTCGAAAACCGAGGTATGACTGTATATATTGCCCAAATACTGTTTAGAACACAAAAACTGCAGTATACAGTACAGGTACATGAACAAAATATAGTCTAAAAAAATTAGAACTATTTGCTACAAAATGAGACTAATAACAGACCTGGTAGCTTTTCTTTCCACTCACTCATTGTCTCTAACTTGACCTCCCCTCGATCACCACCCAAGACAGCATTGCTCAGCTGATGTCGTGCAACCAACTTTTGAAGCCAGCCACGGAACGCTTCGAAGTCCTCAATGGCCATGGCGCTATGGGGCTCGCCTTCTCTCTTATCAGCGGTCAGGTTTGCGGAAAGTTTTTAAGCACGATAACAGTCAAACCATTCCAGGAAATGTTCATTTACTCGACTGTGCGCCAAGCCGCAAGCAATTCACTCTGAGCATGGAAATAGCCAGAATCGGACTGAGCAAGAATCGCTTCTTCCTTTTTCAAAGTCTCATAAATTTGAGTCTTTCAGACGCTAAGCGTCTCCTGAATGTTTCGTACTTTGTAACCCGCTTCACTTAATCGGATGCATTTCACTTTCTCTTCTGTGGTCATTACCGTTCCTCTTTGTTTGGATGCCATGATCTACACAGGACGTAAATGTAAATGAATTAAATTAAAAACGTTTGCAATTCCAGTAAAACTCACTGCAATAAAGAGTCACTTACATGTCGCCGTTTTGGATCCAATGATAGAAAATAGCGGCGCGGACACAATTATTCCGTCGTATCGAGCGGGAGTTGCTTGAGTTGGCGCTACTGCGGGTTTCCGGGTTCCGGAACTTCCATTGTTATGAATCGATCGTTAATGTAATATAGTAGTAGAAAGTTGAATGCATATTTTTTTTTTAACAGGGTTTAGGAATTTCCGTTTGACAGAGGTCCGAGGGTAGTAGATAAGATCTCTCCCTCTGTCTCTCCCCCTCTTTCGTCTTCTCCCCCTCCCTCCATGTGCTCTGCAACTTCAAGTCAATGCGCCGCCTGGCGTTGACATGCCTGTCATTACAAGTCCAAATGAAATGAATGCAATCATTCACATCAAACCTTAATTGTGTGCCAACCTTCGGCGGGCCGGATTAAAAAGACCAATGGGCCAGATCCAGCCTGCTGACCGTAGTTTGCCCACCCCTGGCCTAAGAGGAAAGGTTTTCACGCGAATACAATCCTAAATCTGGTGGCAATTGTGATATATTCATAGAATGATGTGAGCATGTGTAGAGATGTGTACATATATTTTGGGGACGAGTGGTTACCTTTTTCTGACTTAGAAACATTTAGCTTTTTCTCTATAGTGCGCGCCTATGGGGAAGAAAACGCTTAATGTCTATATAAATAAAATCAACAAGCATATTGTGTCAATCTTTTGGATTCTTCAGAGATTGATGTGGGGATGGGTAGAGAGGTACATGGGAATGTCGATAATGATTGGTTGTACTTTTCTGACATTAACCAACGTTAATCTTCTTTACATAAATCAACTAAATTACTCTATGCACACAAATGTTTCATTTTGTGTTGAATGTGTGACTTCTGAGATGCATCTCAGCTCTCACCTCATCAGACTCGTGGGCCATAGATGCCACCTTTTCTGGGTGATCCAGAAGTTCATGTAGCTCCGATTGGCTCAGGTCAAGAATCTTCTCCATTTGATTTGCCAGTATTGCTAGTCATTGTACAAGGACCAGAAAATAATTACCACACTGTTTGGAAGTGGCTGTTTCAATATTTTTATATTGCTGCTCAGTTTACTAGGCCTTGACATGCGGTAAAATAACAATAATAATTAAAACCAGGTCTCAATACGGCATATAGCCTATATATTTTTCACAGCTTTAGTCATAGGTAGTGAAGAACGGTAGATAAAGTTGATACAAGTACTTACACAGTGCTAGCAAACCAAATTCCTCCTTTTACTGACTGGGGTTGACATCCAAACAACACTGAAATTCACTAACAGGTAAGTTAACGTCAATGTCCACTGGGGCGCTGTTCTATTCGGACTTAAGTAAGTGCTCTCCACGTTCCTTATAAGACGCCTTTCTTATGAGTCAAGTGATGTCCAATCGTACCTATCGGCTTTACCAATAAAAATACAACAGTTGGAACAAAAGCAACGTCAGTGACTACGACCATCAACTGCGAAGGTAGCCCAGGGTTTGATAATCAAAACGAAACCCAAAATGACGCCGCTGGTTTCCGACAATCAATTTGATGCTTCCGAGTGTCCTTGTCCAGCTAAATTTGATCAGACGATGCCTGACTCCCGAAGATTCTCGCAATGTCATGCTATTTGATTAAAAAGTAAAGTTTCGCTTTACACCAACAGAAACGGCCGCCATATTAAGAAGAATCCATCTTACTATGTGGATCGGGTGTGAGCGAAAAAAATAACAAGCAGAAATTGGAAGCACCGCCAAGCAGCAAGCAATTCGTATTATCACGTCTTTGTAACCTTTCTACGTGACGCATTGGGAGGGGTTATTGTGACAGGTTTCTATTTGATTTGTATTCCTTCACTGAAAGGATAATGGTACAGTCTGTCGTGTGTGTGTGTGTGTGTGTGTGTGTGTGTGTGTGTGTGTGTGTGTGTGTGTGTGTGTGTGTGTGTGTGTGTGCGCGCGCGTCTCTCTCTCTCTCTCTCTCTCTCTCTCTCTCTCTCTCTCTCTCTCTCTCTCTCTAACTTTATTTAAAGGTAGTTTACCCTGACAACCAGGGGACAAAGACAGCACAACAAGAAATCAGTACTGCTGAAAAACAATAAACAACATTGGTACAATATAAACACAGTACATGACCTAAACACATCTAGTGGATTAAAAAAATGAAGTACAAATTATCGTTGCATGTTTGGATTCGTCTGTGTGTGTGTGTGTGTGTGTGTGTGTGTGTGTGTGTGTGTGTGTGTTGTTGTTTCATCAAATGCACTAACACAATTTAATTAAAGGCCAAGTGTTAAGTAAACTTGGTCAACCATCTTTTGAGTACTTAGAGCTAAAACTATTTCAAGTAAAATTTCGCTTTTTTTTTTCACGCAACACTCTAGTTTTTTAGATTATAGTTAGACCTATAACAATGCGCCTAACCACAAAAATATTTTTGTTTGGCAATCTCTGGCAAGTGATGTCATTCAAAGAATGCCAAGGCACCAGTCGGCCATTGTGCTGCATCGTTGATTGTCCCATTAACTGCGCTTTGCCATTGTTATCGAGTTATTCTGAGAAATGCCTTGGCACTGTGTGGCAGTGGACTGTTCACAATCAGGCTACCAGTTTGAGTGTCCAAAAGAAAAGAATTGGACATGAAAATGGACCAGTTTCGTTCTCACAAAGCGAATGAAATTCAGACTGGTGTCAACGAACGTTCTTTTTCACAAGCACTTTGAAGACCTCTGTTTGCTCAACCATTTTGATTATGATATACGTTTTGCAAAAAGTTACATATGATAATTATTCAATAACTCTCGCTGTTGTTTACAAAAAATTTCATTTAATTCAAAATATTATCCGTGAACACAGATGGAATCCTGTATGAAAACATTCATAATATATGAGTGCATAGATGGAATCATGGTTTGCAATTATGCTAAAGAAGGCTTGCCTATATATTTTGCAGAGTGAGCTACAATGCAACAGAATGACCTTACCAAGGACAATCTCGGACACCAACCCACTATGTGTTAGTGGAAATACATGGACTGAATAGTTAATCCCATTGTAGGCAATTTACAGCATGGCACGGCATCGAATTTCAAACAATAACGCGAGGCAAATAACCACAGCCGATATAGCTTACCATTCTTCAATCTCAAAGGGTACGTCCAGCCGTTCAGGCACAACATTTTCCGCAACTTTAGCGTCTGGCTCATACATGTCAGGTCTAACATACATCTTACCAACAACCTTCTCTTCCTCCAAATCATCCAACACCTGAATATCATCATATAAGTTTGCAACTTCGCTTTCCGAATCAATGTCTGACTGGCTTTGTACACTTTCCACATTAAGCCCTGCTATTGTTGTCCTTGAAGTGACATCACATTTCCAGGTTTGGAGCTTGCCAGGATCTCACTTTGGGAAAAACTATTACTTTTTTTACAGAATAGAAATAATTTGTCATGCTTTACTTAATGTATTTTGTTTAAATACTTTACTTGTGACATAAAAATATTTCATATGGGATTTTCTGAAATACCGGTAACTTCACACTCGACCTTTAACAGGAAAAAGATACCTCATTTGTCAAATTTTATCAAACTTGTCCAGATATAGCTATCGCCACGCCCCAAACCCCTTTTTTTTAACTGCTGTTACCTCAGTCAAAAAGAAAATCTTGTGATCAAGAAATATGGTCCATTAACTTCAAAAGGCAATGCAGTACTGTATCTCGGAGATTTTTGCTTCAAATGTTCAAATGCTACAAAGGTTGGCTCTCACTGATCTTGAAAAATTAGGTCAAGGTTACATGATGATCAAAATGCTGCATTTGTTCTGTGCTCATTGGGCATTGCACACTGGATTATGGACTGCACTGTATTGTGAGGCAGACGTGCTAAACATTCACTCACCGTGACCCCGACCCCCCCAACATCTCGCCCTCCCGCCTTCCAATTACTGTATTTGTATTTTAAAAATTCTTCTTGTTGTTGATACACATAAATCAAAGACAGTAATCTCCCACCCTAGAGTTGAAACATTATACCCTACACAATATAGTAAAAGACCCTCATTACAAATTACAGTAACTTTACCAGCTATGGTTGCAATTTTCGCATTCTTCCTTTTAAAATGTTGAGAGCATTACTAAATTATTTAATTCATCCATGTAAAAAAGTAACTTAAAAGGAACAATAAATAACTTATTACTCGAACAGAGATAATATAAAGAAATGCATTGCAAATGCAATTAATACAGTGTTTCTCAAATAGTGGGGGGGGGCGAGGCTCCGTCAATGGGGGTGCGTTTGACCTCGGGTAACATGCTTTTTTATTTTTTTACTGTCCTGGAATAAAGTGCAGTTGCACCTCCACTACGTTAGGGGGCAGTGGCGCTCTATTTGGCAGAGTTTGCGCAGGGAGCATTCGAAGGGAGGAAATATGACGAGGCGTATGTAGCGTTTGGCTTCAGTGTGACTACGGTGCAGACGAGGAAACATCGATGTGCCTACTGTGTCTAAAAATGTTGGTTGGGGACAGCATGAAGCCAAATAAATTAAGGTGTCACCTAAAGACATTACACCCCAATCACGCTGACAAGCTGCTCGAGGTTTTTTCAGCGAAAACGTGCCAAATATTGCCAACAATCATGCCGCTTTGTGACTGCTACTTCAGTAAACTAAAATACAGATCCCGGCTACACATTGAGCAGGAGTCGAGAGTTGCTGTGTTATGCTTCAAACCTCGCTTTGAATAGCTGTGCATTGCAAAACGTGCTCGTTGTAGCCATTAATCCAGACATCATCTTTGATTAAAAAAAAAAAAAAAGCACAAATCATTTATATATTTTTGTTTTGCTGGTTAAAGTTTTCTTTTTGATATTGTGATCCTGAAATAACGTTGGTGATGAGTTTGAATGCATTCTTCGTATCGTATGGTTTGACATGGTCAGTCAAAAAATATTTATAGTTAAATTAAGGATTTAATGTTATTTTTGAATTTCAGATGCACTTTAAATCTTTTCTGTTTCAGTTACTAAAGCTATTCTTTGTTATAAGTTGGTCCATATTTCTTTTTTATTCTCTTATACGTTAATAAGGATACAGTGTTATGCAAAGGTGTACTTTTACAATTTTATAGACAAATGATACTATTGTGCGGGGGAAGGGGGGGCACAAGATGTTTTCCTCTTCTAGGGCGGGCATCACAGAAAATAATTGAGAACCACTGAATTGATATATACTACTACTACTACTACTACTACTACTACTACTACTACTACTACTACTACTAATAATAATAATAATAATAATAATAATAATAATAATAATATACATTTTAAGGTGGCCCGGTAGTCCAGTGGTTAGCACGTAGACTTCACAGTGCACTGGTACTGGGTTCAATTCCAGCTCCGGCCTCCCTGTGTGGAGTTTGCATGTTCTCCCGGGCCTGCGTCGGTTTCCTCCGGTTTCCTCCCACATTCCAAAAACATGCTTGGCAGACCGATTGAACACTCTAAATTGTCCCTAGGTGTGAGTGTGGGCGTGGATGTTTGTTTGTCTCTGTGTGCCCTGCGATTGGCTGGCGACCAATTCAGGGTGTCCCCCGTCTACTGCCCGAAGACAGCTGGGATAGGCTCCAGCACCCCCCACGACCCTAATGGGGATAAATGGAAGAATAATGAATGAATATACATTTTATTTGTAAAAAGATAAAAGTTACATTTGGGAAGTAACGTACCCTACACCAGGCATGTCCAGCTGCGGGCCTGTTGGGCCACTGTCCTGCCTGTTTTCTAGCTCTCCTGGTTGCAACACACCTGATTCAGATGATCAGCTCATCAGCCGGCTCTTAAGTAGCATTAGAACGTTCCTGATGATTTGAATCAAGTGTGAACCTCCCAGGAGAGCTGGAAAACAGGCAGGGGGAGCAGAAAAACAGACAGGACAGCAGCCCTTGAGGATCGACTTTGGACACCCCTGCCCTACACTGACACACGCTTGAACACGCGTACACGCACGCGCGCGCACACACACACACACACACACACACACACACACGTACACGTACACGTACACGCACGCGCGCGCGCGCACACACACACACACACACACACACACACACACACATACACACACACACACACACACACACGCGACACCCAATAGTTGTATGGAAAAGATGGTCAGTGACTCCCGGTTAAACACTGCGTCTTGGTCTTCACGTCCTCAACGAGCAAAGGCTTCCTGTACCGTAGCTTTTTTGTTTTGTTTTTTTTTATCTTGATGCATCGTCTCCACTTTACCACATCCAATATGGCAGTAATGTTGACGTAAGAGTCAGCGCACAATGCGAATCCCTTGTTACTTAAGCGGCATTCGAAGAAGGTGAGGAATCGGAGAGATTCACTCGGATTGCCCCAGTTCAGACTTCAAACCGTTCAAGGCGAATGTAAACAACAAAGATAGCCGATTCCAATAAATTGTTCTGGCAAAGCACAAATGAAAACCTTTATAATTCATTTTATTCATATACATAAAAGGAATATCTTCTAACCATTTCATTCATTTCACCATATAACTTCATGCTCGGAGATATCGGCATAGTTTTGCGCAGTCAGTGCAAATCACGTTGTGTTACGTTATGTCAAACAAGTAAATTATTGTAATACAGATCTGTTAATAATCTTGTAAAATATGTCTTGCCATTCACGATCTGTCTCTCAATGGGGATCGCCTTTGTCGATGTTTTTCCGACTTTGCTACAGGTACTCGGACCTCTCAGTTCAAAGCCCTCTCGTGCACTTTCCCTGGTCGAAAGCCAGAAAGTCCGAATTCCCGCTTTCTGCGAATGCAGCAATGAATGCAAGGGTGACTACATCGTCAAAGAAGGAGACCAGGACAGGAAGTCTAGTCCGTTGCTTCCAGCACACCGATAAATATGCCCTTTGTCGATTTGCAGAGCAATTTACCAGAAAGCTCATTCTCCGAAGAGTTTCTGGAAAAGCTCTGCTCATTCGCTGCGGCTGTTTTGGGAAAGCCAGTTGACGTGAGTAATTTTACAACGTAGTACCACAGAAAAAAAAGATTACTCATTCCATTCGTGCACATTATCCTTGTTAAATTTAATAATTGCACCTTTTCAAAGTTTCTACTGTCAGCAATTTCATTTTTCTCAGTCAAAGAAAAACAATGTAGATTTACAGGATATCTGATAAAAGACGTGTTATGAGTTGTTACTCTTGTGAAAATTTCTGGACACATTTTCAAATGAAGCAATTGCTTCGCGGGTTGCCACGTCACGTCAACCGAACTGTATGTTAAATCTGTACTGGCAGACTGAATTACAAAATTGAGTTTAGTCTTGATGCGATCATTTAAAGGATGGTAGCTATTTGAAATAGCTACCATATTTCCAACTGCCTCAGGGCAGGATCTGGAAACCCTGCGCCATCCCAGCCCTACTTTTTTACGCAATCCATGGCGCGCGTGCGCATATCGGGCATTTTGGGGGGTGGGGGGGATTGTTAACAACAGCACCCACAACAGGTCAAAAGAAGTTGTTAATGCACAGAACTTGAAAAAAAATATATTGAACGTCGAAGAATTCAAACATTCATTCATTCATTTATGTACTTGTGGTGGCCCGGTGGATGACTGGTTAGTGCGTCAACCTCACAGTGCACAGGTCGTGGGTTCAATCTCGGCTCAGGGCTTCCTGTGTGAAGTTTGCATGTTCTCCCCGTTAATGCGTGGGTTTTCTCCGTGTACTCCTGTTTCTTCCCACATTCCAAAAACATGCTTGGCAACAACAATGAAGCAACACTGAAAACTCTAATTTGTGAGTGTGAGCGTGGATGGTTGTTCGTCTCTGTGCGCCCTGTGATTGGCTGGCAACCGGTTCGGGTCTCCCCCACCTACTGCCCAAAAGCAGCTGGGATAGGCTCCAGCATGCCCTGTGACCCTTGTGAAGATAAAGTGGGTGGATGTACTTATTGTTTCTATTTTATTCAGGTATGAGAAAAACACATCAATCATATAATCCTGAGAAGGAGGGCTGACAAGTTCTGCATTTGGCACACTGCATATGTTATTTACCCAGCTATCCATCCATTCATCCATCATCTTCTGATCAGCTTGTTCTCACAGGGGTTACGGGGTGTGCTGGAGCCTATCCCAACTCTCTTCGGGTAGTAGGCAGGGTACACTCTGAACTGGTTGCCAGCCAATCGCAGAGCATCACAGGGCACACATAGATGAACAACCATTCACATTCACAATCACACCTCGCGACAATGCAGATTGTTCCATTAACCTGCCATGCATGGTTTTAAAATGTGGAAAGAAACTGGAGCTCCGAGAGAAAACCCACACAGGCACGGGGAGAACATGCAAACTCCACACGGGAAGTCCGGAGCCAGGAATCGAATCCTGGACCTCTCTACTGTGAGGTGGACGTGCTAACCAGTCGAAAACCGTGTCGAACAACACATCAACAAAATAATATTCATCAAACCCAAAAAAGAAAATTCCAAGTTATCCATAAAGAATGTAACATGAAAATCTTAAAACCGTGGGACATTATAAATTTTCAACGAAAACGAGTTTTTCACATCAGTCCAGAAGTATTGAGGGATAGGGCAAAGAAAAAACAAACGATTCAAAGTTTTATCGTTATGGCAGAAGGACCAATTCTCTTTCTCATATTTAAATATTTTCTGTAGAAATACTGCGACACAATAGATCTTATGATTTTAAAATGTTTGTTTGATGGGCCATTTGATATATTTTGTAAATGTAGCGACTGAATTTGCAAAACTAGAACCCTGCGAAACTGTCCCTTTGTTACATGAAATATTCTGGAAGTAAAGACGTAAACCAATTAGGTTTTTATCGCATTTTTAATCAAGCAAAATACATTCTTCAATCAATAGTGTTGGCAATACATTTCAAAGTATTACTACACAACAAAAAAATTAAGTGGATCAAGTGGAAAGGGATTACGTTACAGATTTTGTCATACCGTTTTTGAGATGTCACTTGGCTGTCTATTAATCAGTTACACCCTTCTCAGACCAAATCTTTTGAAAGACTGATTTTCTATTTAACAATAGAAAAAAACAATAACATTGTTTTTGGACTTTTTCCCCAGTCAAAAAATAAACTCCAACAACGCTATTACTTTGTGATTGGATGGTCAAAGGCATGGAGATGGAACGCCCACCTCCAAGCGCAAAGTCTTTCCTCTCGCACGGCATGAGACAAGGGTAAAAATAAATTTGACTTCGGGCTCATATACACTATAGCAGCACAGAACACGGTAATGTTTTATTTAGCGGATCCTATCAGTGACCATTGTCCTTGATAGATAGCAAATTAGGACGTTACAGTCAGTCACTGAGTTTGCAGAAAATTAAAAATATCGACTGATTTCATTCCACTCAATCAGATCAGTGTAAAGTCTAGTTGTTCCTGTTTGTACTAATAGTAGTAGTAGTCGATGCCAGAGTACTAGGCCAGTATTTGCGTTATTATCAGGGTTGCACATAAATATTTTGATGTGACCCTCATATGAGCACCAGAGGTTGTTTTTTTGATTATTATTTCCCATCAACCTCATGGAGGAACTTACAGCTGACAAATCAGTGCAGGGAAGAGCGACCCAATTAGAAAAATAATTTCAGGTGTACCAACACATACAAACTTTAACCACCATTGTTTTAAAGGACTGAGTTGATTTCAGAGTTTGGGAGCGTCGGGGTCTGAGTGTTGTATGTTTTGTGTGTGTTGTGTGTGTAGTCAGTACCAGGTGCTGGCTGTGTCTTGTGTTTGTCACCCCCTATGCCTCGTGTGTGTTTTTATACCACTGTCTTTCATTTAGTGCAACAAATTAGTTCCTCGCCATTGCCATCAACCATAAATTTGTTTAGTCACTCAATTCATTTAAGTGTTTTAGGAACTTTGCCATAATTCACTTTGGTTCATTATTTTTCTAGTTCATTTGTCTGTTGCACTAAGGCAGTGGGATTCTGGAGTGTTTACTCCAACTTTGTCTTGTAGTGTTGTGTACCCCCACTTCCCCATTAAGCTTCCCCTCAATCCGAGTGTGAGTACTTCTTTGTGTTGAGAAAGTTTAAACCATGATTCCGCACCAATTTTCACTCCTCTCCAACTCCCACACTTACTGTATGTTAGACCATTCTTCTGTTGCTGTCATGTGGAAGGATCGTATCAATAACGTAAAGTTTTTTCCAATATACTTTTTCATAAAACTACTTACGTTTCACCGTAAGGATTCGCTGATGGACATTGCGAAAACAGATGAAGCATGGTTTCAGGAGAGTCAGACCAGGTACGATTTACATCCATTTCTTTCTCAAACTTCTTTTCAATATGCTTGAGTTGGGTAAATCCGACGAACAATTTTCACTAATACAATACTTCTTTTATCTTATTTATAATTAAGTACCTATTAGCTAAGAGCCAGAAATCCTTCCAAACTATTTCACCAGCAATGCCAGGCCAGAATGCAACCACATGTGGGATTGAGATAACGTTTTTCTGAAAAAAATACTCCCCGGCCCCAACCAAAAAAAAAAAGAAAACGATTTGGAAAAACCTTCTTTACCCACCAAAGGCCATGGTGGAGATATTAAGCCTGGGTTGGAATTTATACACATCATAATACTCCAGAAGGTATAGCATATGAAAAGAGAGTATCATACTTATGAAATAACTGATTCACAGATACTGTATATTATTATTAAACCACTTTTCCATGAAAAGAGTCTTATGCTGATAGAGAATGTATTTGTTATTGCATAAATAGTAACTTTGGGCCGAAAAATTGTGCTTGTGGATGAGAGACAAAGCTAAAAAAGATTGGCAATGAAAATGAGCTGTCTTTACAGGGACTGCTTTTCTTCCTCAGGTACTCAAAGCATTTCACACTGTTACCTCATTCACCTCCTGTTGACACAACATCAGGAGCAACTCGGGGCGTTCAGCATCTTGCTCAAGCATACCTGTCAACTTTTCGGAGCGCCAACCTGTATAAACTACCAAAAAAAATCCTTATAAAGAGCAAAAAATCCTTATAACATACCAAAGCATTTTATATGTCAAAATAACGGCAGAAAAAAACCCACGAAATATGAATGATATATTTGTTTCCTTGTAGAACTTGCTTGTACACTACCGAAGTATGCAATGAATACTCTGCTGTTTTCAACTAGGAACCACGTGATTTACTGGAAAGTTACCGGAAATGAAAGCATTCGAGTAGACTAGCACCATTCTGGGCAAAAGCAAACGGAACTACCTGTTAGGGGGGGAAAAAAAAAAACGGAAATTTTCAGAATCCGTATGATTTGTGCGATATGGCCATATGCGTAAGATTCACCACAAAATCCGTATGAACTATGGCTAAACCGTATGAGTTGACAGGTATGCTCAAGGTCACTTCTAATTACTTGACAGATAAAATGTCCACCCAAAACACACTCAGTACGATATCCCCATTAAACCTGTACTTCAAAATAGCTACCCAACTTCAATATACAGTGCTCATGCGCAATGGTGCACCACTTTTGTGCACCACTGGTTATAGTCTGTAATAATATGCTGCCACACGCCTCCATACCGGCGTTTTGTGGAGTTGAAACAGCGATGAGAATGCTAGTTTACAAAATTCAAAGGCTGTGTCACACAACAAGTTGTGACTCATTGAAGAGCTGTTGCTGGTGTGTTCGGATAAAACAAATTTGCCCAAGTACCCTACTTAATGTATTGCCTGGATACGGCATTGAGGCCAAGATGGCACTGACAGCTGATGAGCGAGGAAACATCGAAATGTTTTTGGGAGGCGATGTCTGCTGTCAACTGTAGCAGAAAGGCATCCTTGCACTGGTGGAGGAGGTGAAAGCATTGAGGATTCAAAATGCTGAGAAAGCCCGGCGTCTGGCGGATCTGGAGCTCATGGTGAAGTTGGAGCAATGCTCCAGGATCAATGAGTTGATTGGGCTCCGAATAAAACCCTGTTATCTGGTCGGGCGGAATGGAGGGGGAATCGGGTGAGCTTGATGGCAGCTCCAGGAAGCAGCAGGTGGCTGCATTTTTTTCCTAGGCAAAACATATTAAATTAGGTCTTAATAACATTGTAGCATGTCACCAACTGTTTCCCGAAAATTCATGAAAGTTTTACAGTATATGTGCGGATTTCAATATTGACTTACTGTACCCCAACAATAACCTATTGTGGACTTAATCAACTCAATACTCAACTCAACTGTATTTATAGAGCACTTTAAAACAACCACCGCTGTATAGAAAGTGCTGTTTTTTTAAATAAATTCAAGATATCAAATAAAAAACCCAGAAAAAAAGTAAATACAATTTCAAGAGATAAGTATACTTTTTTTTTAATGGTACGACGTACTATCACGACAGTCACACGTTGACTACTAAGCGAACAAAATTTCCCACAGCACTGATTGGACAAGCAATGTCATGTGATCATCTGTAACCATGATGACCAAACGGGTGTGTCCTAACTAATTAACATGTTGAGTCGCTTGTGTCTTACCCTCCATGGCAGGGGTGCCCATTACGTCGATCCTGATCGACCGGTAGATCTAAGACAGGTCCCAAGTAGATCCGAGGAGTGTAGAGGAGAAAAAACAAACAAACAACCATTTGTGTGTCTTTGTACATGTTTGAAATATATTTTTTGTGTTAATGTACGCTGCACCCTAATCATCCAATCAGTCTCATTTTCACAAAAATTTTAATCGTAAAGTGTCCTTGAGTGCTTTGAAAGGCGCTTATACATGAAATCAATTATTATTATAAAAAAAATCTTGAACCGACGGTGGCGCGTGATTACGTCACCGGAAGTTAGCGCTCAGCAGTCTGCATCATTATTCTCATTCAGAGTTTGCTTTGTGTACAATTCACCGAGGGCACGGGCAAAGAAGAGCAATCTAGGAGGGCCCAGGGAATCACTTTAAAACGGTACGTGTGAGCTACGATAGTTAACAGGCTGCAAAAGTGCATCGCATGCCTCCGTGTCAGGCTGTTTCTCATCATGGCGTGCGTGCGTGCGTGTGTGTGTGTGTGCGCGTGCGTGGCCGCACGTGCGCAGTAAGGGGCGATCCTGGGAGGTTGGTTGATCGAAAAGTAGATCTTCGGTCCAAAAAGTTTGGGCACCCCTGCTCCATGGCATAGGCTTCGTCGAACCCCTGAGACCAACTCAACGAACGCCAGGGGTTCGATCGAACCCCGGTTAAGAACCACTGAACTGGAACATCGCATCGTGCCACGCTAATTGATAACATCTTCACGAGTGTAATGGAAAATGAAACTAAAATTGGGATATGAATCAATGACTACTCTCCATGTGCGATGGTTAAGAGGGGGTGGGGGTGGGGGGTTAGACGGTTATTATGGCTGTATGTGTGCCTTGGGATATATACACGTACGTGGCGAGGACGGTAAAAAGACTGACAAGACAAGACAAGCATGACGAAAAATACACAAGCACCGTTTGGTCGAGACAGAGAGGAGCCGCAATGTGCCCACGTCCTGCCATTTTACTGGAAACAATACGCTGCTGTGGTTGCTTTCCCTTTGTAAAGTTTTTGATCAATGATGTGAATGACTCCACCTACTGCTCTCTTACAGAGAATGCACTTGATCGTGAAGCCTGGGTTACCAATGTTGATGGCAGGATCTTGCGCTCCCTGTGTAGTGCTGTCCGTATCTGCTATCGGGGTGACTGACACTGCTGACAAGAATAAGGAGCACAGTGCCAAGCTCTTTGAGTTTCTGACCAGAGAGCTTGCTCTTACTGAAGACAGGTGTGTAAAGATTTGCTATTTTTTACAGCAGGTTTTGTTTCATGGAGCAGTTTGTTTTAACGTTATTTTCACCCCCTTTTCTAGGCGGTTATAAGCTCCCATTGCATTGAACAATATCTTGCTGAATCTGTGATTACAAGAGCAATGTTTTGAACTGACTGCCCAGACGCAAGAGAATGTAATTGTGATGAACGCGAGTTCATTCTCGAAGATGAGGATCACAGAAACGTAATAGTTGTGATCGATAGACATGCTTTTTTGAAGGCCGTTGCCGATTGTTAGTAGTCGAGGAGGGCGACACTCATTTCGCAGAAAAACAGGAAAAGATTGCCGTAAAAATTTTGAAAAGTAAAAACTCCAGCACTTAACTGTATGCTTTTAAGTCAAGTCAAGTCAAGCCAAGCTTAATTGTCAAATATGCTCTATGTGCAACATACAGCACAGATGAAATTACCTTCCTCTCTCAACCACAGTTCAAACATGCAGTGCATTGAAATACACAGCTAAATATAAGGGCAGAAAATTGAACTGCATAAAAATACAACGGCATAAATATACAAACACAAACAAAGAAAACAATAAATAGCAAACAACAGTTTGATATTTATTCTCGCACAGAGACGGCAGGGTCCCGGTCCCTATTAACCGCGATAAGTGAGGGAACACTATAACTTTATAACCGAGGCTTTTCGCTCACTGGAAAATGAAATTTTGTTTATAAATTCACTGCCCGACCTACCCAATCAGAGATGCCGATATCTGTCTTGACCAATGCAAAAATGATCAGCAATTACATAGCACCAAAAAAAAAATAAAATAGTAAAACATGCATAATAGATTTGTTACCATACAACACTTATATTGTGTATATTGCAAGAAGTGGATGTGTATTTCACCTCCAACAATGCTGAGCCATATTTACAATTTCATATGTTCAAACATTGATGGGTGGTGCTCTCATAAATGTGCCATCATTATATTGGAAGTATTCCCTCCTTTGGCAGCAACTCTTCTGAAGCATGTTTTTCAAGAGGGAACTCTTTCCCCCAAGCCACGGTTGCCTCTGCTTGGTCACTTCGCTAGCTGAAACATCCCCTTAGAGCCGACTTTGTTTGGACGAGGAGAAATTAATCGGTTCATCGCCTTCAGCCATCCTCAGGCTCAATTGTTGCTTGTGCCCTACCACAAGCGAGTGTAGCTCGTATAAAACGCTTCCTGATATAAACTAGTAGATGTTAACATTTTAGCTGTGATAACCACTTATCTGCCACAATAGTAAACGTGCTCCTTATTTATGCAGTGTCATGAATCCCTCGAAACAGGAAACGGCCGTTTGATTGTTGCAATGACGGGATAACTCATGTGGGATTCACAATGACATGAGGCTGGACACTACCCGTGCCATGTTCGTCTAATGACCCGTCAGTGGGGAGAAAGAAATCACCGGTTTTGACAAGTTTGGGCAGGTTAAGTTCAGAGAAAGTGACTTTTAAAATCTTGTTATCCCATCAAAAGTAATCATCCCATACCTGATTTGAAGCCTAATGCTAAACTTAATACAAAGTCTGGCATTTGAAATCACTTTGGAATTTGTCACAGTTTTTGGACTTTTATACAGGTCAAGGTAATTGAACAAACTCCTCAGAGAGAGTTTGTCCAATCTTCAATCAATGGATGTTAAATGTAAAGCTATGAAGATGAAGTTATTGGGTTTTTCTGTTTATATATATTTTTTTGGGGGGAGGGGTTCATCGCAAGCTGTTGCCGTGGCAATGCGCTATTTATAAAGAACAATGCTGTTGAGTTTTTGATTATAGGTATGGAAATGAAACAAAAAAAAATCATTGATTAATCAACAGATAAATCTGTTGTCAAAATAATTGCTACTTTCATCCTTGTTGAGGATTTATCAGAATTATTATCATTGCCATTTATTGCTGGGTATTTTTAATATTTTTAAAGTTTTGGTTAATGCTTGACAACTTTTTTTTTTTTGATTCACAGGATCACCCTTCAGTTCCACAGTTTGCAGCCTCACCAAGTTGGAAAGAAAGGAACAGTGATGAGCTTCCTGTAAAGCTGTCTGTAATTATGTGAGAGAAATAAAAAACAAAGTTTCAAGCAGTTGATGAGTTTTACTGAAGCTGCTGTCTCAACTTATTTTTTTCTTTATATGACTGCATTTGTTCTCTTGAGTTAAACAAACCGAGGAAAAAAAGTAAAAACTGCTGCAGTAGGTTGAACGATCTGTTCATTCATTGTGTCCACAGATAGAAACAAGGGGCATACTATTGTATCGGTTCAATGTGGACAACAGTTTTATTTGAAAAACATTTTTCATCATTCGTTTTCTGTTGGTGTTAGCCAATTGAAGGGAAAAAAAACCAACTAAATTTGGTAAACCCATTGTGGCCGCAGCGTAGCCCAGACCAGGGATCGGCAACCCAAAATGTTGAAAGAGCCATATAGGACAAAAAAAAACAAACAAATGTCTGGAGCCGCAAAAAAATAAAAGAGTTATTTAAAATTTAAAATGAAGGAAACACATGCTCGATGTATGTAGGAGACTGGACTGTCTCCGAATTGCTTGTTATTCATTGCTTTGTTGTGTGTTCACAAACGCCCCCATAGAATTTATTTTGTGATTTCCTCGCTTGATTTTTTTGTTTTGGTGAATTATTTTCGCTTTTCTTAGTGTCAGTGAAGTGATCATTAATTTCCGTTTTTCGGAGGCTGTCTTTGAAAGCCTCTCGAGTCGAACGAGAAGAGAGAAGGCACGGAGTCGGACGCAGACGTGTCTGTTTGTCGAGACTGTTAAAAGCATAAATAAAGTGTACGTTTTAAAAAAAAAAACACCACAGCTCTCCTTTTTCGGAGCTGCAACATGTATCTATATCTATTTGAGCTATATTAGCCTACTATCAAAATCTTTTTCCATTTTCAAACATGTTTTATAAAGCTCCAGAGAGCCACTAGATGTCGCTAAAGAGCCGCATGCGGGTCTGGAGCCACGTGTTGCCGACCCCGGCCCAGACCAACAGAAACTTGTGCCTGCCAGCTCTTCTGTCAGGTCGTGATAGTACAGTGGTTAGTACAGTGAAACTCCTCGAGAACGAAACCTACATGGGCGAAAATACCCCCTAATGTGAAAAAATCTTCATGCATTAACACCATTCCCATTCTACTGCCCCCCATACAACGAAAAAAAACCCTGTTGCGTTATACGAAATCATTTTCTCTGCTCCAGCCTCGCGAAGACATTCACTACAACGAAGTCTAATCCAACAGCGACCTCTACTGCTTCGTTCGGAAACGGCAACATCAACCACCACGCTGGTTTACATAGTGAACGATGTTTATTTCGGTCACAGCTGCGAGTTTCCTGAACGCAACATACTCATAGCTGCTCTGCCATTGGCTTACCGAGCATCATCCTGGCCCCCGATTGGCCAAGAGGGACCTCACTGTCTATGTGTGTAGATACGGAAGCTCGATCCGTAGAAGATAGAGTGGAATGCATCCGATTAGCTGCTCAGAGTAAATTGCTTATGGCTCGACGGACATTCAAATAAACGAACGTTTCCTCGTATTACAAGTAAAGCATTTTCCTCGAAAATGCTTTACTTGTTATCATGCTAAGAACCTTACGCTAACTGGAGCGCTAATGAGGGAGAAGCGCTCCAGTTAGCGTAAGGTTTTTAGCCTTCGAGAGCTAACTATGGCCATCGAGGACTACGAAGCGTTCCGTGGCTGATGCTGGAAGAGAGGGTAAAAATGATCAAAATGAAAGACGGCGCAAGCAAAATAAAAGACATTATCCAAGAAATTGATGTAAGTGAAAGTGAATGCTGATCGTAAATTTCGCAATTTCTTTCCCTTTTTTTCTTTCTACACTGACAATATGAAGTGTCAAATAAGTGTGTGCTCATACTTATGCCCTATTGGAATAAAAATAGAGCACACATACGTTTGTGTGTGCGTGTACACATACGTTTGTGTGTGTGGGTGTGTGTGTGTGCTTACATCTGAGATCAAATTTGCTACAGTGAAAAACCCCCTGTTGTGAAAAATTGCTTGCTGCAAACATGATTTCGTTGTAGAGGAGTTTCACTGTACCCAACGTTGTGGCCGCAACAACCCCGGTTTGAATCGGGGTCATGACATGTGCAAAGAGCAGACTGCACTTCTTCATTTGCAGTTGACTGAAAAGTTGTTTTCACGCCAGCCTAAACTGGGAGACCCAAAACATTTTGCTGATTTTTTAAAGTACATCATTTATGTTTTGCACCACAATCGCAAGAGCAATCTTCACGTCAGACATCAAGTCCTGCAGCTCTTTGGGTGAGCGTAGCCTATAAAGGACAACATTTCGGATCCGTTCACAGCTAATGGCCATATTACCCTGTGTACGGCTGATCTAGTCCAATCTCATCAGATAAGTAGGGTAGTCTCTGGTTAGTTTTTGAACGGGAGACCAGTGCCCGTGAGCTTTTGCACCTCCCTCAAAAGAAGTGGAAAAATAAACGGTCTTTTATCTTTTTTATCCTTCATTTGGTATTGTTTACACATCAGCTATAACTGCAAGACCCAAAACCTTGAGACATCCATCCATCCATCCATCCATCCATCCATCCATCCATCCATCTTCTACAGCTTATCCAGAGTCGGGTCGTGCTGGCAGCAACTTTAGCAGGGACGCTCACATGGTGGGGACATGCCCGTAACACCTTACCAGGGAAGTGTCCAGGAGGCATCCTTATCAACTGCCCGAGCCACCTTATCTGGCTTATCTCGACGTGAAGGAGAAGCAGCTCGACTTTGAGCCCCTCCCGAATGACCGAGCTTCTCACCTTATCTCTAAGGGAGAGCCCGGACACCCTGCGGGGAAAATGCATTTAAGCCGCTTGTATCCAGGATCTCATTCTTTCGGTCATGACCCATAGCTCGTGACCATAGGTGAGGGTTGGGAGGTAGACCGACGGTAAATTGAGAGCCTCGCCTTTTGGCTCGGCTCCTTCTTTACCACGACAGACCAATACAAAGTCCGCATCACAGCAGACGCTGCACCAATCCGCCTGTCAATCTCCCGCTCCCTGCTGCCCTCACTTGTGAACAGGACCCCAAGATACTTAAACTCCTCTCCTTGGAGCAAGATCTCATCCCCGACACAGAGAGAGTACGCCACCCTTTTCCGACTGAGGACCATTGTTTCGGATTTGGAGGTGCTGATTTTCATCCCAACTGCTTCACACTCGGCTGTGAAATGCTCCAGTGAGAGTTGGAGAGCCCTGCTTGAAGAGTCCAACAGTACCACATCATCTGCAAAAAGCAGAGATGCAATACTGAGGCCACCAGACTGGACCCCCTCAACGCCTCGCCTAGAAATTCTGTAAAAGGGCAGCCTTGGCGCAATCCCACTCTCACTGGAAACGATTCCGACTTACTGCTAACCAAACTCTGACATCTGTGGAATAGGAACCGAATAGCCCGTAGCAGGGGATTCAGTACCCCATACTCCCGAAGCACCCCCCACAGAACTCCCCAAGGGACACAGTCGAACACCTTCTCCAAGTCCACAAATCACATGTAGACTGGTTGGGTGAGTTCCCACGTATCCTCGAGGACCCTGCTAAGGGTGTAGAGCTGGTCCATTGTTCCACGGCCGAGACGAAAACTTACACTGCTCCTCCTGAATCTGAGGCTCGACTTCCCGACGGACCATCCTCTCCAGCACCCATGAATAGCCCTTAAGGGGGATTGTGAGGAGTGTGATCCCTCTGTAGTTGGAACATACCCTCCGGTCCCACTTTTTTAAAATGAAGAGCCATCACCCCGGTCTGCCAATCCAGGGGCACTTTGGCCGATGACCACAATGTTGCAAAGGCATGTCAACCAGGACAGCCCCACAACATCCAGAGCCTTGAGGAACGCCAGGCGGATCTTATCCACCCGTGGGGCTCTGCCAACGAGGAGCTTTTTAATCACGTCGGTGACTTCAACCCCAGAGATAGGAGAGCCCACCTCAGAATTGTCAGACTCTGCTTCCTCGAAGAAAAGCGTGTTGGTGGAGTTGAGGAGGTCTTCGAAGTATTCTGCCCACCGACTCACAATGTCTCGAGTCCAGGTCAGCAGCACCCCATCCCCACTGTACACAGTGTTAATGGTGCACTGCCTCCCCCTCCTGGACCAGAATTTCCTCATAGCCGTCCGGAAGTTGGCTTCCAGGGCCTCACCCAATTCCTCCGACGCCCGAGTTTTTGCCTCGGCGACCACTGAAGCTGCGTTCCGTTTGGCCAGTCGATACCTATCAGCTGCCACTGGAGTGCCACAGGCCATAAAAGCCCGATAGGACTCCTTAAACTTGACGGCATCCATTACGGCCGGTGTCCACCAGCAAGTTCGAGGGTTGCCGCCACAACAGGCACCGACCACCTTATGGCCACCACTCCAAGTGGCTGCCTCAACAATAGAGGTGCAGAACACGGTCCACTTGGACTCAATGTCACCCGCCTCCCCCCGGGACGTGGGAAAAGCTCTGCTGGAGGTGGGAGTTGGAACTACAAACGCTCCCCAGCTTACGAACGAGATACGTTCCGAACGATCGTTCGTAAGGTGAATTCGTTCGTAAGTTGCTTCAGTGCTATATTTTGTATAGAATGTATGTTTAAGGCTTATATAAATATGTTTACTTGCTAATGATCGTCGATTGCATCGGCACTGCACCTTTCACGTGTTCCATTATGCGATCTTTCTGTTTATAAATGGTACTGATGGTCGAACGATTCATGTTGTGTGCACGTGCAACACTCACCATTTTCTCACCCGCATCAAGCTTCTTTATTATTGCCACTTTCATTTGAAATGAAATGGCTTGCCTCTTCTTTACACTTCCACTCTCACTAGAAGCCTTTCGCTTTTCACCAACTATATTGAATAATGGATGCACGAGATATTTAACAACTGGGCAGAGGAAGCCGGAGAGAGCTGTCCCACAACTTGACCAATCAGTGTTGTGGGAACTGTAGTTGCTTTGTAGTCAACGTGTGACTGTGCGATAGTACGTACAATAAAAAAATAAATAAAAAAAAGTAAACTTCTCTCTTGAAATTATACTTATTTTTTTCTCTTTCTAAGACGTGCATTTTTTTTAAATATCTTGAATTTTTAAAAATATATATATTTATTTTTCACTCATGAAGGGTTCAGTGAACGGTGAACGTGCATATTTACTGGTGGGGTTCGGTACCTCTAAAAAGGTTAAGAACCACTGCATTAATTTATGTAGCGTTATTTAGGATCTAAATAATACTTTTTCAATGAATTTTTGCACGTCTTAGTCAACACTCTCGTCCAGCTCATGGCGGTACACTGTGCAGTCATGCCAACCATCAGGAAACACATAGGATGGGGCGGCGGAGAAAGAGGACGAGGAGGGAGGAGGTGGAGAAGAGAGAAGAAGAAGAAGTAGAAGAAGAAGAAGAAGAAGAAGAAGTAGTAGTAGAAGAAGAGGAAGAAGAAGAAGAAAAAGAAAATTCCACGAGAAAAGGTAGGAATCACCGTGCTATTTCATTTATTACAAATGGTTTTGATATCCATTATTATTATTTTTAGAAAAAAATGGATACAATTCGTCAGTATTTATTGAACAAAGTTGGTCAGGTTTCAAGTTAGTATCAACTCGCTGAAATAGAGTTTACGAAGTGCAAAAGTAGATGTACTTCTGTACTAAAAATGGTTAAAGTAAAAAAACTAATTGAAAAATCCTGACTTTTTACGGTCAATCTTGGTGATAAGTTTGCCTCTTTTACGACATATTTGATTTTGATCGTACTAAGAAGAAGAAATCAAAAGAAGATAAGAAAAAAAAGCGTAATTTGTCTCACAATGGAGAAATCCGCAATTTTCAGCAGTAAAAGTTCAAGGAAAAAAGTAGAAAAACAGTATTTCCATTCACAAAAAAGTCGCATGTTGTTTCAGAGCTAGCTGGCGTTTGATTGATTTTAATGCTCTGAAAACAACGTTTTACCATACTTTTACTAACGTTAGGAACGGATTGATAAATTGCCAGATAATTTCAATGATTGTTTTTTTTGTTTTTGTTTTGAAAGCCAGAGCTTGTTTATTCGTTCGCGATAAGCCATTCTGTTGGCAACTAGGGTTGAATACAATGGACAAAATTTAATACCTGTATCTCGGTATTCATGCCAGACATCTGTCATGTTTATTATTTAACCATAAATATCTTATTGTGTGGAGCTGAAGGGCAACGTTTACAAGTCCACTGTACATACTCTGAATAGTGGAGATGGTGTGCTGCTGACTTTGACTCGTGACGTTGTGAATCGGTGGGAAGAATATTTTGAAGACCTCAATTCCACCAACACACCTTCCATTGAGGAAGAAGAGTCTGGAGACTCTGAGGTGGCCTTTCCTATCTCTTGAATTGAAGTCACTGAGGTGGTTAAAAAGCTCCCCAGTGGCAAAGCCCCAGGTATCAATGATATCTGCCTGGAGTTACTGAAGGCTCTGGGTGTAGGTATTGGTTGACAAGCCTCTACATTGTAGAGTCTACAACATTACATGGACATCGGTGACAGTGCTTCTGGATTGCCAGACTGGGGTGGTGGTCCCCCATTTGATGAGGTCTATTCAGGGGTGTTGGAGAGGAAGGTCCTTTGGGAGGTTGAATCTCAGATTCAGGAAGAGCAGGGTGGTTTTTATATGGGCCGTGGAACAGTGGAGCAGCTCTACACCCTCAGCAATGTCCTTGAGGGTGCACGAGAGTTCGCCCAACCAGCCCGCATGTCTTTTGATGACTTGTTGAAGGTGTTCCACCATGTCCCTCGAGGAGTTCTGTGGAAGGTGCTTTGGGAGAACGAGGTACCCAATCCCCTAATAAGTGCAATTTGGTCACTATACCACAGATGGCACAGTTTAGTCAGCATTGCCGACAGTCAACGCGCTAACCACTGGACCACTGGGCCTCCTGTGTACTTATATTTTGTGCTTAAATTAATGCTGTCAAGAGATTTAAAAAAATGTGACATTAATTAATTATGATCTGTAATTAATAGATCTAATTAATCTATATTTTAATCTCATCTAAAAATTGCTCAGAAAACCCCTATTTTCGTTTTAGATTCATTACATTATCGAGCATTGAGGCAGATCAAAAGATTCACATCACAAAAAAAGTGGTATTATAAAGTATTTTATTGTTTATAAACAAATTTGAACAGATACAGTCCAAGCCATTTACTTTCTGTTGTATTTGAGACTAATCACAAATCCTACCTGCAACCTTTAGTTTCGACCATCAGGGGGAATATCACTGTTTTGTTTTTGTAAATCTCCAAATAATTACAAAATAAAAATAAAAGAGAACACCAGGTCCATAAAAAGTGCTTAGGTTAACATATCAAAAACAGTAAGAACACTTTGCTGAGCAATACAAGTACTGAACATGGAACTTGCTTCAGATAATAAATAAAACTGACCCTTAGAGCACAGTGCTGTAAGTTAGCACTTCAGAAATAAGGCGTACAAAAAAAAGTAGTGTGTTTCCGGTAACCCGACCGACCAAGAATTTTTCTACGTCGAAAAAAAACTTTACGGTCGGCATTTTTTTTTTCAAACAACCCTCTACATTCTTGTGTAGAGGCTTTACATCGGTGCAAACTCTCACGATATTCACGTTGAGCGCGTGCGTTGTTTTCCCTGTCGTCTGTCAACAACATTGAAACATGGCGGCGGCCGCGATCTCCGACGACAGTTTAAACCGCGTTTTCTGTGTTACAGTCGCGTTCTCGCACCTTGCACCGTAATCTTAAGAAAATAGCATCCATTGATGTATCGAAAAAATTCAGCGAACTATTTGATGAACACCACGGGCCGAGTAAAAACTGAGGGCGGAGGAGGACGGCGGCGGAGGCGGCGGTGCGCCCCGGCCCCCCGAGTCCAGAGCCGGGATGAAAACTAAATAGGTGGCGGCGGCGTCGGCCGCGGAGCGGCGGGTTCAATGTCTTCTTGTTTTATGTTTTATGGTTATTTTGTTAAAATTTACCTACCGACCCAATGCTGAAATTTCATGTTACCGGAAACACACTATCTTTTTTGTTTGGCCTAACACTGTTCATCATGACAAAATAAAGTGCTGAAATAAACATCAACCACTTCTAGTAGGCTACAGAGGACACAGCAGCTATGTTGACTTCATGCCTCGTACGCGGGGTGTTAGTTTGTTGTTTGTGCTAGTTTAGTTAGTTTGGCGAAGAGCTTTGCTATGTCTCCCTCTATTGCTAACGCTTTCGGTGCTAATGTTAGTCGTGGTTGCACTCACAACTGGGTGCTTTGCATTGATGTTCGAGGCTTAACTTTGAGCTGCTTCGGTGGGAAGCAAACCCCTTTCCAACAAATTGGGCACAACACTCTACCTTTATCAATGGTGCCGTCAGGGCGTTTTTGGAATGTAAATTGTCCATTCATTGTGCCAAGATCTCTCACATGCTCCTCGATTTTCACCTCTCCTCTTCTCACCGCTGCTTACTTAGTCCGCCAAACTCCAATGGGAGCCAATCAGCTTAAGCTAAACAAGCCCAAAAAAAAGACAGCCAATCAATGTCCACTTTAGGCTGTGACAGTTGTTTCCCCACCCTTAACAACTCGAACACAGGAAGCCAACATATAAAAAGGGATCTTAGAAAAAGGCAACCCACCTACAAAAACAATAAAGTTAGAGATTAAAATTTAGATTTACGTGATTAAAAAACACAACACTCTAAATATATAAATAATAATAAATTTGACACCTCTATCTTAAATGTAACTTTTTTTTTAGATGGAGCAAATGATTCTGCAAAAGAATGACGAGATGGAACTATCTCCGAATGCGATAGACATGGCCTATCAAGTGGAAACTCCGGTGACATCACACTGTGTGGATACACAAGAGAATCCAGAGGCACATGTATGTGCACATACAGTGTCGGCTGCAGCAATGCCATCCTTGGTGTGTGAGCGTAACATGGAGGGCTTTGGTAGTGAAGCGTCAGAAGATTCCGACAGGTATGAGAACACCATAATAGAACTGCACGGGGGAAATGTTTTAAATGTCAAGTTGGTTCTTTTCTGTTCTTAGTGACAGCTCCTCTACATCATCATCTTTTTCATCTCCCACTGTGTTTGAAAATGCTGCTGACGACGAGGATTTAAGCCAACCAGCTCCCTTCAAAACAAAAGATGAAATTTTACTTGAGGTTAGTCGTTTTGGTGTACTTGTTTGCCATATGTAAGTGAAGTACCATATTGGCCAAGAATATACAGTGCGTAACATAGAGCAGTGTTTCCCAACATTTGAGCCATTTTAAGTTTCTTTTTTGGACTTTGTGATGATAAGCGGATCAGATAATAGATGGATATACAGTGAAACTCCTCTACAACGAAATCATGTTTGCAGCAAGAAATTTTTCACAACAGGGGGTTTTTCACTGTAGCAAATTTGATATCAGATGTAAGCACACACACACCCACACACCCACACACACAAACGTATGTGTACACGCACACACAAACGTATGTGTACTCTATTTTTATTCCAATAGTGCATAAGTATGAGCACACACTGATCTGACACTTGATATTGTCAGTGTAGAAAGAAAAAAAAGGGAAAGAAATTGCGAAATTTACGATCAGCATTCACTTTCACTTACCTCAGTTTCTTGGATAATGTCTTTTGCTTGCTCCGTCTTTCATTTTGACCACTTTTACCCTGTCTTCCAGCATCAGAGCTCTTCTTGTCTAAGCTGCTTGACATCCAAATGTCCGTTTTGTAGCCATTTTAGCAATGCAACGTCCATCCTTGTCTGAATCTAACAATAACAAATACTTCCTGGCATGCAATGAACTTTTAAGCCAGCCACGGGACGCTTCGTAGTCCTCGATGGCCATAGTTAGCTCTCGAAGGCTAAAAACCTTACGCTAACTGGAGCGCT
>NW_017805548.1:3718221-3742120 GCF_001891065.2 Hippocampus comes
GCTTTTCGTCGTATGGGGGGCAGGAGAATGGGAATTATGTTAATGCATGAAGATTTTTTCACATAAGGGGGTATTTTCGCCCATGTAGGTTTCGTTCTAGAGGAGTTTCACTGTATATTATAACTGTTATTTATTATCCTGGTTGGTGTCCCCCCAGGGAAATTCAACTGACACGCTGATGCATACGCCATGTGCACACTGCACATAAAACCAGAGCACACACATGCATGAATCTGAGTGAAAGTGCTATGCAAAAAATGCTGCCTGAGCACGTGTCGTCAGGACAGGCCTTATACAAGGACACCTTAATAACTGGCATCCCTCCAACAACTGTTTTTTTTTTTTTCTTAACCTTGGTAGAGGTTCCGAACTCAACCAGTTCATATCCACATTTACCGGGTGATTAATTAGTAAAATAAATTTCGTAAATTTACTAAGAACTTAATTAGTAAAAAATAATGGTTTTTTTTTACAAATTTAAGGCATAAAAAAACACATTTATTAAAAACAGAAAAAAGTAAATAAAATTTCAAGACATAAGTATAAGTTTATAAGTATAAACAACCAACATTTAGTTGTTTGAATGTATTAAAGAAAGTAGCAGCCAAATTACTAAAAACCTTAGAAATAGAAAGAGGTAGTTGGTTAGATGTTGTAACATGAGCCAGTTTAATACAGAAACTTTGCTGTCAAATTTTGCCCCAAGTTAAACAAACACAAAGGTAAATTTTAGGGGGTTCACAAAATCCACGGTGTTTGGTTCAGTGTGCTTTGACTCTTAGAAAAATCAAATATGTCTTGTTTAGTTTGATTGAAAGTGAGAGTGTTCAAAGCAATGTTATTATTATTGCTATTATTAAAATTATGATTATTTAATTTTTATATCTGTTCCAGAGGCATATAGTGTGAAGTAAAACAAATAAAGCTTTGAATTGGGTGGTAAACGGTACAACCAACCTGTGTATCCACCCGAATAATGCGGATGTCAGATTTTACGAATGTCGCCCCGATTTTGAGCCAGCAGATGTGTCACATACAAACCTAGTATCTCTGAGCCGATTTTGATGATACAAAGCATGTGTAGTTTGACATACTCAACGATTGGTAGTCTGGCATCTGGGAAGTTTCACGATCGGGACGACAAAAGCCTGGCATGTCAGACATTTTGTTCGTCTTGCCGCATCGTGTGATGTCCTATGTCCTTTGTTCCAACTTTAAACCACATATAAATTGCAGTTTGCAGCCCAATAATATGTGTGCAAATTTTGAATAGAAAGCCCACTTACATCTTCTGGTCTTCACATAATTTGTTTTTGCATCCAAACTGGTTTATTGTTCCATATTAAGGAAGAAAAAATTTGATTAAAACTCTTGAAAAAAGATTGTGGTATTAAAAAAAAAAAAACAGGCAATGCCTGAAACAGATATAAAAACTTAAGTACAATTTTCATTTTTGCAGAATTTGTTCTTCCGATTATAGAAAGAGGTAAAGTACACCCTCTTTTAATATTTCGTTTGCACTGTTCAAGCAATGGATTTCAATAACTTTTAAAGGGACTTAAATCATCTTGGCCAGGGGCTTTCCCCTTCAAATATTGTTCATTTCTATCAGCGTCAGGTTTTCTTCCAATCTCTTTTTAGAATTAGGGTCAGTTTTTCAGAATATTTAGATTGGGGGCAAAATCAAATTAGTTGTGATCAGATATGGTATCTAAGTATATCATTTTGTGTAAAACTCTGTAAAGCAATTGTTGATAACTTGATCTTCTGTTAAGGAGCCACCAAGTAATATGATTTGTCAAAAATTATGATACACTCCTTTTTGGTGGAGCTGATTGACGAATAATTTGAATGATCCCCCCCTTCTTCAAAAAAACGGTTGTAAGGATGAGCCTTTCTGCTTGAGTAGTAGTTGAGATCAATTTCAGTTTACATCACTGCTCTTCTCTTAATCAAAATAGGGTTTGGAGAGCTAGCTCTGTGGCTGTCCAGAGCTTCAATTCCTGAAGATATTTTTCTCAAATTCCCTATTTTTCATCTTCCTAATATGAGCTGATCAATAAATACCGGTATTCTGCCCTCTGAGATACCCTCAAATGTCTCCCAGACAGTTGAGGCTGAACTATCATCAGTTTTGTTTAGCTGTAAAAACAAACAAAAAAAACTAATAATAATAATACATTTATTCTGTCATAAACTGTACAAAGTTTGAATCTGCCAACAGAAGTGTATCAGCCGGCTATGTCGGTATTGTCTTCTGAAATGGAAGTCATTGTAATACTCACTGAGGCATGGTCAGAAATAATAATCGGGTCACTCACACACACACACACACACACACAGACGCACACACACACACACACACACACACACACACACACACACACACACACACACACAGTGGTGTGAAAAAGTGTTTGCCCCCTTCCTGATTTTTATTTATTTTTTGGTCACATTTAAATGTTTCAGATCATCAAACTAATTTAAATATTGGTCAAAGATAACACACATAAACACAAAATGCAGTTTTTATGATTAAAGGGAAAACAAAATCCAGACCTACATGGTCCTGTGTGAAAGTGTTTGGCCCACTCATCTTTGCAGAATTGTTGCAATTCAGCCACATTGGAGGGTTTGCAAGCATGAACCGCTTTTTTAAGACCATGCCACGGCATCTCAATAGGATTCAGATCAAAACTTTGACAAGGCCACTCCATCGTCTTCATTTTGTTTTTCTTCAGTCATTCTGAGGTGGACTTGCTGATGTGTTTTGGATCATTGTCCTGCTGCAGAACCCAAGTTCACTTCAGCTCGAGGTCACGAACAGATGGCCTGGCATTCTCCTTTAGAATCTTTTGGTATTCAGTAGAATTCATGGTTCCATTTATCACAGCAAGTTTTGCAGGTCCTGAAGCAGGAAAACAGCCCCCAGACCATAACAATACCACCATCATATTTTAATGTTGGTATGATGTTCTTTTTCTGAAATGTGGTGTTACACTTACGAAAGATGTAACGGGACACACACCTTCCAAAAAGTTCAACTTTTGCCTCGTCAGTCCACAGAGTATGTTCGCAAAAGTTTTGGGGATCATTAATATGTTCCATCCATCCATCCATCTACTACCGCTTATCCGGAGTCGGGTCGTGGGGGCAACAGCTTTAGCAGGGAAGCCCAGATGTCCCCCTCCTCAGCCGCTTGTTCCAGCTCTTCCTGGAGAATCCCAAGGCGTTCCCAGGCCAGCTGAGAGACATAGTCTCTCCAGCGTGTCCTGGGTCATCCCCGGGGCCTCCTGCCAGTGAGACATGCCCGGAACACCTCACCAGGGAGGCATCCAGGAGGCATCTTAATCAGATGCCCGAGCCACCCTATGGCTCTTCTCGACGTGAAGGAGAAGCGGCTCGACTTTAAGCCCCTCCCGAATCACCGAGCTTCTCACCTTATCTCTTTGGGAGAGGCCAGACACCCTGCGGAGAAAACCTATTTCGGTCGCTTGTATCCGGGATCTCGTTCTTTCGGTCATGACCCATAGCTCGTGAACATAGGTGAGGGTTGGTAACGTAGATCGACCGGTAAATTGAGAGCTTCACCTTCAGCTCCTTCTTTACCACGACAGACCGATACAAAGTCCGCATCACAGCAGATGCTGCACCGATCCGCCTGTCGATCTCCGGCTCCCTGCTGCTCTCACTCGTGACAAGACGCCAAGATACTTAAACTCCTCCAGTTGGAGCAAGTTCTCATCCCCTATCTGGAGAGTGCACTCCATCCTTTTCCAACTGAGGAACATTGTTTCAGATTTGGAGGTGCTGATTTTCATCCAAACCGCTTCACACTCGGCTGCGAAATGCTCCAGTGAGAGTTGGAGAGCACTGCTTGAAGAAGCCAACAGTCCAACATCATCTGCAAAAAGCAGAGATGCAATATTGAGGCCACCAAACTGGAGCACTCAATGCCTTGGCTGAGCCTAGAAATTCTGTCCATAAAGGTTATAAACAGAATCGTGACAAAGGGCAGCCTTGGCGGAGTCCCACTCTCACTGGAAACCATTCCGACTTACTGCCGGCAATGCGACCCAAACTCTGACATCGGTGGTATCGGGACCGAATAGCCCGTATCAGCGGGTTCGGTACCTCAAACTCCCCAAGCACCCCAACAGAACTCCCCGAGGGGCACGGTCGAACGCCTTCTCCAAGTCCACAAAGCACATGTCAACTGGTTGGGCGAGTTCTCACGTACCCTCAAGGACCCTGCTAAGGTGTGGAGCTGGTCCACTGTTCCCCGGCCGGGATGACAAAATATGTTTTTTGGCAAAAATGATATGAGCCTTAATGTTCTTTTTGCTCAGCAGTGGTTTTTGTCTTGGAACTCTGCCATGCAAGCCATTTTTGCCCAGTCTCTTTATTATGGTAGGAGTCATGAACACTGATCTTAACTGAGGCAAGTGAGTTCTGCAGTTCTTTGGATGTTATTGTGGGGTCTTTTGGGACCTCTTGGATGAGTTGTCACTGCGCTCTTGGGGTAATTTAGGTCGTTCGGCCAGTCCTGGGAAGGTTCACCACTGTCCCATGTTTTGGACATGGATAATGGCTCTCACTGTGGTTTGCTGGAGTTCCAAAGTTTTAGAAATGGCTTTATCACCTCGACCAGACTGATAGATCTCAATTACTTTCTTTCTCATTTCTTCCTGAATTTCTTTGGATTTCGGCATGATGTCTAGCTTTTGATGATCTTTTGGTTTGCTCTACTTTGTCAGGCAGGTCCTATTTAAGTGATTTCTTGATTGAGAACAGGTGTGGCAGGAATCAAACCTTGCTGTGGCTCGAGAAATTGAACTCAGGCATGATGAAGCACAGTTATGTTTTGACAGTGGCTTCAGTCGCTTTTTCACACAGACCCATGTAGCTTTGGATTTTTTTTTCTCCTGTAATAATAAAGACCTCCCTCTAAAAACTGCATTTTGTGTTTACATGTGTTAACTTAGAATGATATTTACATTTGTTTGAGGATCTGAAACATGTGTGACAAACATGCAATAAAATAAAAAAATTGATCTAGCTGCCTCAAATGCACCATAATGCGACAGACACCTTCAGAACTTGAGAATGGCTATTTTTGTGTTACATAGTAGAATAGTGTAGTAAGACTTTAAAACAAAATCAAAGCACCACTTGAACACCATTGCCACAGAGTGAAAATGTTTACAACCAGTTCAAGGGATCTGTCACCTTCATACCTGCGGAGAGCAAATTGAAGTCAGCAAGAAGATTGCCCATTTTGTCTTTTCTCTTCTAGTCTTCACAGACATTTTTTCCCGTTTTGTAGAATTTTTACAGTGCATTAAGGATGTAACATTTAAATTAATTTGACATTTTTCAGCCAAGAATTTTCATTTCAGTCCACATTTCATTTCCAAGTCCACTGTAGAGTTTTTTTTTTCTTTCCCTGAAAAAAATGAAGCCATATACTCAAAAATGCAACACATTAACTCATGGTTTTGTGCAGGATTTGCCAGCGGTGGAAGAGCTGACTGTGTCACTACCAGATGATGTTGAACTAAAGCCAGTAGGAAAAGTATCTAGTATCATACAACAGCTCGGTAAGTAAACACACACACACACACACACACATACACTCATGCCTTTCATTGTTGTTTATTTTCTCAATTAAGTCATGATATGTCCTGTCTCTGCAGTAATAATCCAGTCTCTACAAGACGCACCCGCTTTAAATGATGACAGCATCATCTTTCGATCCGATCGACAAGCTTTGGGCAAGGTTGGCTGATGCCAGAGCAAACTACCTGTTGTATTGTATTTGGATTGTTTAATTGTTCCCTCACTACTATCATCTGGAGGTTTACATTTGTGACCAAAACATTATGTATTGCAGTTTTACATAGATATTTTGCAGGTTTTCTTCTATTTTTCTTCCTTTTAAGGATGGACCAGTCAAGAAATGTCCATTTTGATTTCATTTATTTATGTCCTCATTTATTTGATGAGGGGAAATCAGTTTGACAAAACCCAAGACCATCAACATTAGGAGCGTGTTCGGAAATTCACTGTGACACATGTACTATTTTGACAATATGTGTGTTCAGAGAGGCAAAGCACGCTCCCATATCACTCATTTCCAAAGGCAGCCCTATGAGTAAAACCAATCAGCAGTTGGTGCTTGAACCCTTTCCATCAGGGCTGCCTGACTCATTGGCCCACCGCGTCCCCAGTTGAAGCACATTGAGCGCGCACTGGCACTTGTGTGCCCTGTGATTGACTGGAAACCAGTTCAGGGTATACCCCACCTGCTGCCCGAAGACAGCTTGGAACGGCTCCAGCACACACGCCACCCTCGTGTGGATGAGGGGATCAGATGACTGGATTAAGGCTTGTAAATTGTTCAAAAACAAAGTTAGCTGCCATGACTACTTTTTTTTTGGAATGTAACGGCTATCATTGTACACATACTAAAAATATGTAACGTGGCAACTTCCTGATGCCACAGATTGGCCATTGTTTAGCCCAAGAAAGTATAGATGCTGCTGAAGTCAATGTATGAAAAAAAAAAAATTCTCATCTCACCCATCGGGTGGTGTCCGTCCCCCATTCAGCTCAGGTCCTCTGCTGTTCTGCATAGGACTGAACCCCCTAAGCCAAGTCATTGCCAAGACTGGCGACAGATACCACCTCAGAAAGGGAGCTACGATCAGCCACCTACTCTACATGGATGATATAAAGCTGTACACTAAGAGCGAAAGGGACATAGACTCCCTGATCCACACAACCAGGATCTATAGCAGTGGCATTGGGATGTTATTCTGGCTTGAAAAATGTAGTCGGATGTTCACTAAGAGAGGCAAGGTAGCCCACACTGAAAGGGTCTCACACCCTGAAGGAACAATAGCAGACTTTAAGGACAGCGACAAGTACCTCGGTATCCCACAAGCCAATGGCAACCTCGAACTGGCAACAAGGAAAGCGGCTACGGCCAAATACCTCCAGCGGGTGAGGCAAGTCCTAAGAAGCCAGCTCAATGGCAAGAACAAGACCCGGGCAATAAACAGCTATGCCCTGCCAGTGATCAGATACCCTGCAGGAATAATCAGGTGGCCAAAGGAAGAGATTCAGGCCACGGACGTTAAGACCCGAAAGCTCCTAACCATGCATGGAGGGTTCCATCCCAAATCCAGCACCCTGAGACTGTACGCAAGCCGAAAGGAAGGAGGCCGGGGATTTAGTGAGTGTGAGAGCCACTGTCCAGGATGAAACATCCAAGCTCCATGAATACATCAAGGAGAAGGCTCCAACGGATGATGTACTCAGAGAATGTCTCAGACAATGGGGAACAGAGGATGAGGTGCTGGAAGAGGGACCATCATGGGAGGACAAGCCCCTACACGGGATGTACCACCAGACCATAACTGAAGTGGCTGATCTCAAGAAGTCCTATCAGTGGCTAGAGAGGGCTGGCCTGAAGGACAGCACAGAGGCACTCATCCTGGCTGCTCAGGAGCAGGCCCTGAGCACCAGAGCCATCGAGGCCCAGATATACCACACCAGACAAGACCCAAGGTGCAGGTTGTGCAAAGAGGCACCTGAGACGATCCAACACAAAAGTGGAAGTAGATGTAGTGATCCCAAGTGATGGAAACATCAGAAAGAAGGAACACTAGAAACTAGAGAAATACCAAGGGCTCAGAGAGGAGCTGGAGAGAGCCTGGAACGTAAATGTGACACTAGTGCCTGTGGTGGTCGGAGCACTCGGGGCAGTGACCCCCAAACTGGATGAGTGGTTCCAACAGATCCCGGGAACAACATCGGACATCTCAGTCCAGAAAAGCGCAGTGCTGGGAACAGCTCGGATACTGCGCAGAACCCTCAAGCTTCCTAGCCCCTGGTAGAGAACCCGAGCTGAATGGGGGACGGACACCACCCGAGGGGTCAGACGAGCATTTTTTTTTTTTTATGTTGGTGTGCAGTGGAAGCCATGGAAATTATGGGTAAGTGATGATGAGAAGAAGGATTGTTGTGCTAAATTGGCTGCTACCTCTGAGAATGTACAAGAGAGCCAGGAGGTATGGCATCATGACTTGTGGAGGTTTCCCAATATAAACTTAATTGAATAGGTCAACGCTGAAATTTGATTTTATTTATCAGCACTTTTTCTCAATATTCTCACCGATGCTTTAATGTAGCAGCACTGTGTGTCCGTGTTCTGTCAGTGCACCCACACATTAAGCTCATCACAACACCTGTGTGCAACAACAGTATACATGTGCATTTTCCTTGTGCCACATTCACTGATATTCCAATTATCAGTAATATTAACTTTAACCTACTGGACAATGTTATGCAAAAATACTGACTAACCAGGAAGTACATTTGAATTCCCTTTTCTGTGTGTCTCAGGTTTTTGAAGTCTTCGGTCCTGTATCCAGACCTCTGTATATCTTGCGTTTTAACTCTTTTGATGATCTAAGCAGTAAGACGCTGACACTTGGACAAATTGTTTATTACGCTCCAGATATGAAAGAGTACACTGAATACGTCCTCCTGCAACAACTTCAAAGGTGACTACATAGACTCACGAGCGTATGGCGCATCGTGTTTCCCCTATTGATACAATGTACTGTAATTCTTTTGTGTTATTTTATTTCTTTTTTTCCCTGCAGTTTAAAGGGCTCAGATGCATCCTGGAAAAATGATCAAGAGCCCCCAGTCGAGGTACATTCTGCTGCTTGAATATTTGCATGAGTTGTTAAAATGCCAGTGTTGAAGCAAATTGTTCAAATTTGCTGAATGTCGAAAATAGTTATGTGGTCATCCACACTGACATCTCCACCAGAACAGCAATTCAGCTATGCTCGATTGGTCTTTTTTTTTTACTTTTTTTTTTTCTCAACCTTGAACACAATGCTCCCAGACAGACTAGCAATGAAATTACTGTTTTGTTTGTTTTTAGCTTGTTTTTTTATATTTTAGAATCCCCATTAGCTGTGCACTTGAGAAAAAAACATTTCGAAATAAATTACAAAAACAGTATACATTAAAAAAAAGAACATGCATTTGGAAAAAAAAGCAATATGTATTGAACCCTACATTCCAGTATAACATCATTTTATAAACGACAAAAGTTTCCATGAACATCTTTCAGTTACTTTCCCAGATGTTGCTTGGACTTTTGAATCGTGATATCCTTGTCAGTTTGGTCATTGACAGTGGTAAGTATTCCATGTTTCCACTTCTCTGTCGTTAACTGTTCAAGTGATTTTGTTTTTGGGGTTAGGAAGTGAGAACCGGCCTTGTGTTACCTGCCTTGTGGCATATCTGTATGACTCTAAATTGTCTGCCAGGTGATTGTACCTCCAAGAGGGAGTTTTCAATTGTAGAACCTTGCTGCAGATGTATGTACAGTTTTTGTCATCTGCATATATCAATGAATTAGCATTTTATTAGGACAAGAGGTCGGGCGTTTGCAAATATAGCGTACAGAAGTGGAATTCCACATTCCATAGACCATGGGTGTCAAACTCATTTCACATTGTGGGCCTCATAGGGCCTCGGTAGATGTCAAGTGGGCCGGACCATTAAAAATTATACCATATTCTGCTATAAATAACCAAAATAATATGTCTTTCCTTTGTTTTGGTCTAAAGATGCACAAGGGCCGTATGTTTGACACCGCTGCCATAGACCTATTTATAAAACTCCCAATAAAGAAGACCCTTTGTGCCCCATGTTTTAAATATCTTCCCATTCAAGCAATAGCAGATTGTTGAAATGAGACAGATGACGTTAAGGATGGGTGTCAGGGGGCAGTTTCTGGGAGAATGCTGATTTACACAGTTTGACAGATGTTCAAAGGACTGGATGTTTTTCATAGTTAAGCCTGGTGCTGAAAAGAAAATATTAGTCCCGAACACCCCTTTAACTGTAATGCTGGATTTTTTTTTTTTTTAGAATCATGGAATCATCATTTTTCTTGTGGTGAAGGCAATGTTTTTATTCTGTGTTTGATCCATCAATTGTACACAACAAACACACCCCTTTGTGGCATACGTAGGGGCAAGGGTCAGCCTGTAAGTGCCCGAGCAAACAAAATCTCCAACCAAACACCAAATTGGAGTATTTGTAAGCAAACTAGTGGTCTTTTTAGAATGTTTGCCAGAAAAATAGCACGACCATATTTTCCGCACTATAGGGCGCACCGAAAAGTCTTCCATTTTCTTAAAAGCTCCCAGCGCGCCATAAAATCCGGTGTGCATTGTGTATGGTCATTACGGTAATATCTCGACCCCAAGATGGCTCCTTGCTGGAGACATGCTTACAATGTCATAACTTGCTGTTGGTTCAGTGAATTGTGTCGCTGCTAAAATTATTAACTAAATAAAATTTTAAAAAAATAATTAAAAGTTTTTGTTGCAGCTCCGAAAAAAGGAGCGCTGTGGTGTTGGTTTTTAAAACGCACACTTTATTAATGGTTTTCACAGTCTTAACAAATACAGGTACGTCTTTGTCGGTCTCCGTCCCTTCTTCCGGTCGACTTGAGAGGTGTTCATGACCGCCTCCGAAAAATGTAAATTAACGATACATTCAATGAAACTACGAAAATTGAAAATAATGCATCAAAACAGAACATCAAGCGAGAAAATCACAAAATAAATTGTATAGACCCCTACAGAATTTATTTTGAGATTCCCATGTTTGTGAATACAGTACACACCAAAGGAATAAAGAACAAAACAGTCCAGACTCCTACATTTTACTGATATCTGATCCTTCTGTTGGAGCTACGCTCAAGGAAATGCCCAAATAAATTCTGTAGGGGTGCTATAGAATTTATTTTGTGATTTCCTCGCTTGATTTTCTATTTTGATGCATTATTTTCAATTTTCATAGTTTCATTGAAGTAATCGTTAATTTGCGTTTTTCGGAGGCGGTAATGAACGCCCTCTCGAGTCGAACAGAAGGAATGTAGCTCCATCTAGTGGATGCATTGTAGATTGCACCTTATAACCCAGTGCGTCCAATATCTGAAAAAAATTACCAAATAGACCATTCGTTGAAGGTGCGCCTCATAATCCAGTGCGCCTTTTAGTGCGGAAAATAAGGCGGTGGGTTATAACTTTACATTTTAGGGGTTTAGAGGTACCTTCAAGTATAACCCCCGCAAATGATACACAATTTGGAATGCAACAAAATAAAAAAATGCACCAGAAGTACTTTTGTTCAGCACTTGATAATGCTTCAGTGTCAGGTCACTTCAAGCTGATTGCCAGTATTTATGTGGATGCCTGAACAGAAGTGTTGCTTTTGTTTTGCCACGTTAGCGCTATTACGGACTTTGTTTCGGTTGGTTGCTACCAAGGGGACTTTGAGACAACTTCACAGCTTTTCGTGAAAGAAGTGTCTGTGTGACTAATGTGGTGAATTTGAGCCAATTTTCCAATTGACTCAACGGTCAACCAGCATCCCGGAACAGAGTGCGGTCATACCACTGTCTTCTGTATAAGTAACGAGGTCCTCTTGTCATGACAGTAATGCATGTCTCAAGCATGCAAAGGAAGTGATTTCTTTTTCACTGGGGTACGGCTAATGATTGTTTCACTCTCCAGGCTTTAGATTACAGTGATGATGAAAAGGAGCAGCAAGCCAAGAGGAGAGTGAAAAACACAAAAAAGCAGCACAACAACACAGGTGAGAATGTTAAAAATATGTTGTCCTCTCGTTTGGAAGAATGGAAGTGATTCTTTCATGTCTTTATTCTAAATGTTTTGTCCCCTTATAGAAAGTCTTAGAGTGAACAGTCTCCCGCCTCACCGTGTAACACCGAGACGTACGGGCGCTCCATTCAGTCATCCCAATGTAAACACCAACCAACCACCTTTTCGTCACTCGAGTCAGCCACCCCTGCGCAGAGATGTTCCCCGAGGATACCATGCTCCTCCGTGCCTCTATCCACCTCATCCTCCTCCCCCAATCTCCTTCCCACTATTCCCCCCTCCATCATTTTTCAGTCAATCATACACCTCTCCACTCTGGCTACCAAATTCTGTCCCATTCTCAAAACTCCATCCTCCTCCTCCTCCTCCCCCACCACCACCTCCTCCACAATGAAACCAACGTGGATTTTTTTTTTTTTAGGCCGATGCCGATTCCAATGTGCCATAGAAAAAATCCAAAGACTGATTAATCGGCTGATTCATTTAAAAAATATGAAACTAACATTTATTTGGTCCTTTAATACTTACAACAATGAAGATATACATTCCAGGCAGAACCTTTGTATGTTTTAAAATACTTGGTTCTTTCATATTTGTTCAACTTTGCAACAGAGAAATAAAAAGGCTGATATTTGTCATTAAATGTGTCTCATTTTATTTGTTTATCTGTTTAAAAAAAATGCAAAAACTGGCAAAAAATGTGCAGTATTTCCAATTTTTTAAAGCCAAGTACACACACACGCACACACACACACATAGACACGCAACTACATATTCTGTTTGTGGGGCGGGGCGGTATATATAGACATAGATCAAGTCAAGTACAACTTTATTGTCAAATGTGCTGTATGTGCAACATACAGCATACAGCACAGATGAAATTTCTTCCCTCTCAATCAGACAACAAGAGGAGCCGCTGCGCGTGCCCGTTCCGCCATCAAGTTCTTAGATCAGTAGTTCTTAACCTGGGTTCGATCGAACCCCAGGGGTTCGGTGAATCAGTCTCAGGGGTTCAACGGAGCCTCTGTCAAGGAGGTTAAGACACACCCGACTCACCATGTCATTTAGTTATGACACACCCGCATGGCCATCACTGGCTGCAGATGATCACATGACATTGCTTGTCCAATCAGTGCTGCGGGAAATTCCGTTCACTCAAGTCAACGTGTGACTGTCGCGATAGTACATCATGTATATATATATATATATATATATATATATATTTTCTATGTTTTAACACATGCTATGTCGAGCAAAAAAGTGGTCAGATGAATATGTACAACATGAATTCACATGCATCAGTGTCCTGTCTGCATGATTTGTCATGCCAAGTTGAGCAACTCCAGTCTCGCACCGGCACAACTGAAGCAACATTTTCGAATCATATTTTTATTCTTCACTATGGGTTCTGTGAACCTACATATGAACCAGTTGGGTTTGGTACCTCTAACAAGGTCAAGAACCACAGATATAGATCAATAGATAGATATACACACATACACAGTGATCCCTCACTTATCGCAGTTAACAGGGACCAGAACCGGCTGCAATAATGAAGGACCGCGAAGTAGGGTTTGCAACCCGTAGAAATTTTTGTTTAAGTGTATGTTGGTTCCACCATGTTTTACAGTATTTATACTTTACATATTTGAGACAAAGATTACAGCAGGACACATCTTTACTTAAATCTTTAATCATAAAACCGTCCATCCATTTTCCGATCCGCTTTATCCTCACAAGGGTCGCGGGGCATGCTGGAGCCTATTCCAGTTGTCTTCGGGGCGGCGGTGGGGGACATCCTGAACCAGTTGCCAGCCAATCGCAGGGCACACACAGACGAACCACCATCCGCGCTCACACTCACAGAGACAATTTAGAGTGTTCCATTCACCTGCCAGGAGTGTTTTTGAAATGTGGGAGGAAACCGGAGAACCTGTAGAAAACCCATGCAGGCATGGGGAGAACATGCAAAATCCACACAGAAAGGCCGGAGCCGGAATCAAACCCGGCACTTCTGCACTGTGAGGTCGACGCGCTAACCACTGGCCAACCGGGCCGCCCATTATAAAACCTTATACAGTAATGAACATTCATCAGCATTGCCTTCTCAGAGAGGCAACTTGTGTTGGCGGCGTAGAAGGTGGCTCTCACTTGACCGTTAGCCTCCAGCGAGTTCCTGGTCAGCTATCGCCGCGCAGCCGATGTGTTTATGGTAAGACATTTAATCAGTATTGATGAGGAGGAGGTATTATTGTTTTCCAGAAACCCACACAAAATCAAATATCCTTTTCTGGATTTTTCACAAAACAAAAGTCAGGAAATACATAAGACGATTAATGAAATAAATAACTAAATAACCCTCCACGGGTTCTTCACAGAAAAAAAGCCAGGAAATAAATTACACCATTTATTAAATATGTTGTGAGAGGGAAGAAATTTCATCTGTGCTGTATGTTGCACATACAGCATATTTGACAATAAAGTTGTACTTGATATTTGATAAATAATAATCAACTTTGCTCTGATGAAGTTTATGCACGACACCACAACATTCATGACAGAATCCCAAGTCAATACTTTGGAGCACAGTGCGTGCTTGCTGGCGTATTAGGCAGTGAATTTGAAACCCCCGTTCTTCCATCTCCCAGTTCATGCGTCCAATTAGATCCCCGAGATGCGCCCACTATAGTCGGAGTCTCATCAGTTTTGTTGCTGGCCAGCTTTGACCAATCCAGGTCTAACGCTTCCATAGTTTGTTGCACTTTGCCGAAAATATCCTCCCCCGTCCCTTTGAGACTTTGGAGGGCTGCCAACTCCTTGCACATCTCAAGTTCACGCTAACTCCACGAATAAAAATTGCAGTTGCGCGGTGTCCTGCACATCCATGATCTCATCCAGTGCTAATGAAAATAACTCTTTCGTCTTCTGCTGCAGCTGGGCAACTACCTGCGATTTCTTCGATACGTCTGGTGATTGTACTCGCTGATAGACTCGTGCTATTGAAGACTTCTTTCTTCTCGGTACACACCTCCTCCGTGACAACAGTAAAAGGTTTACCGCTGCTTGCTGCTTGTTGTTGAGCAACACGAAAGCTAGCTCGAACAGATGACTGTTCCAGCTGAGAGAACGTTCCACATTTTAGTTTTGACAGTGCTCGCATTTGTCCTTGCAAGCTCTCGTATTTGTCGTGACGGGATTCATAGTGTCTCCGCAGATTGTATTCTTTGAATACCGCCACCGCCTCTTAACAAGTGAGACAAAAAAAAAATCGTTTGTCCACTTTGGGTTAAATACCCTGCATTCTGCATCTATTTTTCTTTTACCTAACCTTTTTGCCATGATCCCATTCTCTTCGAGAGGTGCGGGTTTCGGATGTTTTTCTGGGGTTGCCAGATAACGGCACAGACTGCAGAAAGATGCAACAAATGTCATGTTATAGTATATGTGTTTATGAAATAGTTACAAATTAATAGTTAATAATGAAAATTGTTCCGAACTAAGGAACATTTTATTGCAAAAGCCCAACTTTATTATCAAATACAAATCCACATAGATGAAAAATAAACCAAAGTACTCTCTGGTATTGTTCAGGGCGGTTGGGCCAAATGCAGAGGCGGGCTGTATCCGGCCCGCGGGCCGTAGTTTGGGGACCTCTGCTGTAGGCCTTTTTCCCCTCTCTGATCCTTCTCCTCAGCTGGATCTGCAAGGCCTTCAGCTTCTCTCTGTTTCTCGACACAAAAGCTCTCTTCTTCTCCTTACGGAGGGCCTTTATGTCGGGAGTAATCCACGGTTTGTTGTTGGAAAAACACCGCACAGTCCTGGTGGGTACAGTGTTCCCCTCACAATAGTGGGTGGAGTGTATATGCCTCCTTGGTACTGGCATGAAACAAATCTTAAATTTTATTGTCTCTTGTGGCACAGGTTACATACTGAGTGAAGGTTGGGAGGGAGGACGACAGAGAGACATGGTTGAAGTCCCCAGAGATTGACACTGTACCTGCTGCAGTTTGCCTACCAGCCTGGAATCGGCGTGGAGGACGCCATCATCTATCTCCTCCACTTGGCGCTGTTACACCTGGAGAAGGCTGGGAGCACTGTGAGGATCATGTCCTTTGATTTCTCCAGTGCCTTCAACACCATCCAGCCCAACCTACTGGGGGACTGCAGCACGTCGGAGTGGACCACCACTTCATATCATGGATTACAGATTACTTAACGAATCGGCCGCAGTACGTCAGGGCACAGAGCTGTGAGTCGGACAGCACTGGGGCGCCGCAGGGGACTGTCCTGGCTCCATTCCTGTTTATCCTCTACACCTCGGACTTCAGCTACGTCACTCCAAACTGCCACCTTCAGAAGTTCTTTGATGACTGCGATCCTCGGCCTCATTACGGACGGAGATGATCGGGAGTACAGGGGACTGATGGAGGACTTCGTGGACTGGTGCCTGCAGAACCACCTCCAGATCAAACCCAGGAAAATTAAGGAGTTGGTTGTGGATTTCTTCAGGAAACAAGTCTTCACCTGCCCCGATGCACATCCAGGGTACGGACATAGAGAGGGTGACCTCCTACAAGTCCTTGGATGCTCTTCTCAACAATAAACTAGACTGGTCTAACAACACGGACGCTCTGATCAGGAAGGGGAAGAGCCAGCTCTTCCTGCTCAGAAAACTGAGGTCTTTTGGGGTTCAGGGGTCACTCCTTAAGACCTTCTATGACTCTGTGGTGGCCTCGGCCATCCACAATGGCATTGTCTGCTGGTCAGGCAGCACCTCTGCCCGAGACAGAGAGAGACTGGATCGATTGGTCAGGAGGGCCAGTTCTGTCCTGTGCTGCTCCCTGGACACTCTGGAGGAGGTGGGCAACAGGAGGATGATAGCTAAACTGGAAGCTATGATGGACAGACCCTCCCACTCCCTCCAGGCCACCCTGACAGCACTGGGCAGCTCCTTCAGGCAAAGATTGTTACACCCGCGCTGCGAGAGGGAGAGGTACCGCCGCTCGTTCTTACCGACTCCTGTCAGGCTGCTGAACAAACACACATGAAAATCTGGACTGACCCCATTCACCCATTGTAAATAGCACAGCCACCTTATGCAGCATATACAGTATGTAGTTGCATATATGCTTGCATCAATTTTGATATTTTATATTGCATTCTGTACTGTGTACAGTAAATTCTTCTTATATATTATTTTGTGCATGCAATACTTCGTTTTTCTTTTCTACTCATTCAAGTTTGCTGCTGTAGATTGCAAATTTCTCCATTGTGGGACAAATAAAGGTTTTCTTATCTAATCGTATCTTATGATGTCGAGCATGGCACAGTTAGTGATTAGTTTAAGGTCAGAAACCATCGAAACACAAACTGTTTATGGTGGCCCTTTAATACTATGATAAAGAAATAAATAAATTAATAACATTTGAAAAGTTCGGGTAGTCACAAACATGGAGCTAACGCTAACACAGACACATAAAACTTCGCTTGTGTGTATGTAATGGTGCTAGCTCCGTGTGAGTGTCTCAGCACTCATTTCTCCCGTTCTTGTGCGTGTGTATTGTCAGATCTGGTGCTTCGGACTGGAGCTCCAGTGACAGCCACACTGGTGTGTTGTTTATCTATTTAAATGTGTATTCAGCAGCAGCGCCGGGTTGTTTACATCCACGTGTATTCCAGCTGTTGCCATATAGTCCGAAGCTGTTGGCCTTCGAATGAGACAGACCTAACTATTTAGCATGGAGGTAGTGCTAACACATACAGCATCCATATCAATCTTGCGTGGGCCGCACAAACATTAAACTTTCATATCAAGGCGGGGCCCTCAAACGTGTATCCTGCGGGCCACAATCGGCCTGCGGGCCGCGGGTTTGAGACTTCTGCTCTAAGCTGTCAAGACGACTATACTAAAGGAGCAAGACACTCAGTTTCCTGGCTCATGGAGATTGAGTTTGGCTTGCTGTTGATCTGCTTTAACATACCCAGTGTATCCAACACGTAGTGACCAGAGGCGATTGCTCTAAGACTGCAAGGGAAGCTGAGCTTCCCCTAAAATGTCAAAAAATAAGTGATCAAATATATGTGTGTACATACAATTGTGTGTACATGTCATTGACTAAATATGCGCTACAACCGCTCAACTTTTGTTCCGAGTAAGCTTCTTATTACTGGTTACGACCGACACTCTTCTCATTAATTCCTGCAGCTTCACTGTGCTTTAAACTGTGTGGACGCTGAGCGTCTGCAGCGTGGACGCTGGGCGCCTCGAGAGTTCAGACTAGGTTGTCCCAATGCATTGAAACGAGACGATTCATTGGATAAATGCCGGTTTTGTCCCGCCCACCGGACGCGTCTCTGGGAGTCTATGGACAGTGGGCGTTTATGGGCTGGCCCGGACGCTGAGCTTTTCTGCATGATGATTGGATGATCTGTCTGAGGCTGAATGTCTTTTGATTGACAGCGAAATAAGCCAATCACCGATCTTTTGGTGTCGGCGTTCGTGGGAGCATTTTTCAATTCTCATTCTGTTCTGAGTTGAACGGGAGACTTCTTCTAATCATTTTAGCGACTCTCTTTGTTGAAAACGACTAGCGACAAATTAATCTTTAATTTCTGGTGGGTTTTATTGTAGTTGCTTGTGTTCGCAGACTGACCTATATCACCACAGGGTCACAGATCATTTTCTTGAAAAGGAGAGTAGAATTCACGTATGAATAAATAAATAAATAAACGGACACGTTTTATGATGTAGGCCGAAATTGAGTTTCCCCTCTTTGACAGACCAGCATCCGCCACTATTAGTGACAACAGTACACCCTGCGACCCATGTGAGGTTAAGTGGATCAGAAAATGGATGGATGGATAAGAAAGTCGCGATTAGTATTTCACCACACAACTATAGCTATGATAAAATAAAAGTGTACTTTCAGAAAACCGCGCCTCAAATGGCATATTTGTCGGTGGGTACGGCCCCCAATGGCACGCCCAAAGTGACTGGTCCAATGGGACAGGACAGAGAGGCATATATCACAACCAGCTTTCTAAACTGGTTGGATTGAATTGTTAACAGCTGTTCAAATGTCAACCAAGATAGCATTTAGCTGCCAACAAAACCACAGTCGGACATCAGACTGACTGATAATGTGCAAAGTTTTTTGGACAGAGGATGAGTGCTCCTCCTCTTGTCCGCTTGAAGTAAAGTGAAGACACTTTCTCCTGTATTTGAACACCCATGAGACATGCGGCACATCGTGATATTTCACATTTGATATGAAGTAGTGTTTTGGCGGAACACAAATGCAGTACTGGTACACGTGTGCTGCCGAGAAGGTGCAACCACCAAGCACAGATTCTTCTCCTTTGACAAATGTAGTGGCCAAAATGCTGAAAAACAGTCCACATTGGGTCCACATAAAAGACAACAAACACCATACGATAAAACAAAAAACAAAAACAACAAAAAGTGAAGCTCTTGAAGAGCTCTTGCACATGACTGCCAACTACGGCACCATCTTGAAAAATTGTAAACAATTCAATCCAGCCAATCCTTATTTGCCACCTGTCCCGGCTTTTTTGGAAGGTGTTGCAGCCATTCAGGTTAACGATTTTTGCGAAAAACAATAATATCTTTTCGAGCATCAAATATCTTGTCTTTTTAATGCACAGTGATCCCTCGCTATATCGCGCTCCATTTATTGCGGCTTCAGTACATTCTGGGTTTTTTTTTTTCTCCTCCTTCCGTGAAAAACCTCCTTCACGGTTTTGCACTTATCGCGGCAGGGTCTCGGTCCCCATTAACCACGATGACTGAGGGATCGCTGTATTCAAATACATATTGAACATGATTTGGAAATCATTGTATTCTGTTTTTATTTGTTTAACGCTGTCTCAAATTCATTTTAAAAATGAAAAATGTTTCCAAATGCACATCATTGTAGATTGGTCACACGAAAATGAAATCTTATACCGTGCCACAGTAAATACTATGCTGCTGAGTTTTTCCATTTTAAAAAAAAACAATGAATGGAAGCCCCTGTTTTTCATTTTATATTATGATCATATTGATACCTTTTTTGTTCCAGTGGACTGAATACAATTTGTTTGACTTGCCTAAGGATCTTTTTTGTGTCAAATGTGCTTCCATGATTTGAAATGTTTTTCTTTTCATACTTTTATATCAGGCAGGTGTGTGTGCTCATGTTTTCAACGGTTTTGTCAAGTCGAAGATTCTTTTCATACACTGTATTAGCATGACATATTTGTGTACAACACCATCAGCGTGCCTCAAACCTGTACTAATGAATGATATGCAAAAGGACTCACCCAGTTATTTTCATTATTGTGACAATAGTTATTGGAAGGTAATTTTTAACGCTAAAAATCTTTAAGAACGGTTGTCAGAATTCCACCAAATTCCAAATTCTAAAAGTATTTTAAACTGACCCTTGCTTTATTGTTTTTCAATAAACAGATAGTTGATTGGTGCACATATGAAATGAGATTTTGGTAACCCAGTTCACATTTTCAAACAATTGTAAATAAAAGAAAAGTGAGCTCGTGATTGCATTCCACCGTCAACAATATTTTAGCAGCATTATAACAACAACAACAAAAAAAAAACCTGTGGATGCAGCATTTTCCTTAACCCAGGGGTGTCAAACATACGGCCCGCGGGCCGGATCCGGTCCGCAAAGGAGTTTAATCCGGCCCGCGAGATGATTACGTAAAGCAGGGGTGTCAAACATACGGCCCGTGGGCCGGAACCGGCCCGCAAGGAGGTTCAATCAGGCCCGCAGGATAATGTAAAAGTGAAAAAAATGCATTAAAGACACAGAATTAATATTTTTAATAAGGTGCAATTCATTGAGTATCCGCAAGGGGACACTGTTTTGATCAGAGAAGAAGACAACAGCAGCCTCAGTCTGTCACTGAGACAGATCCATGACAGCAGACGCTATCAATAGCACTCTCACATTTACACATTTAATAGCACTCTCCTTAGTTTGTAAGGTGTAGGCAGGGATTACATTTAGATTTTATATGCATGTGTAAAAGGTTTAAAACTTCCTTTCTTTGTAAATCTCGTTTAATTTTTTAAGTGCATTACTATATTTTTCAATACCAATTACTTGTTAAAGTTTGTACAATCAGTGGGATCAGTTGCAATGCATATATGTGAATGATTAAAGTAAATTGCACATTTGTCGAAGGAAATGTAAGGTGCTTCATGAAATGTTTTTTAAAAGATATGTCACTAAATTTCAACATTTTCCTAATGTTCTTGTGCTTCTTTATACCAAAACAAAGGAAAGACATATTGTTTTGGTTATTTATAGCAAAGTATGGTATCATTTTAATGGTCCGGCACACTTGACATCTACCGAGGCCATATGTGGCCCACCATGTGAACTGAGTTTGACACCCCTGCCTTAACCATTTCAGGGACAGTGGTTCCAAGCGTAGACAGCTATTCAAATATTGTTTTCTCTTATATTAATTCATCTTAATGTCACAGTTGTGCATCAACCACTACAATGGTGTGTTTGTGTTTTGCAATCCACTGCCATTATTTTTTGTCATGGCTAAAGACTAATAAAACACATGAGGAAAAAAAATCCTGATGTAGATTATCATTATTTGTGCCTGAAAGGGTTAAGTGAAGCAGGTGGCATCTTAAAAAGAAAAGTGGCTTAAGACTTGTGACAGTAAGGATATGGTGAAATATTTCCTTGTACACAACACCAGAGGCAACATACTACCTGACTGCATCTGCTTATACATGGCTGTGGTGTTTAAATCTCGTGGTTCTCAAGTCAGCATTGAAGTTGGTGAATATGAGCAGTTTCCGAAAAATGGACATGGAGACATGACAGAAAAGGCTCTGCCAAGTAGGTGAAATGGGACTACTGTAATCATTTGTTTGGTTCTCGTTGGCTTAATATCCATCTTGAACAGTTAAATTTTCCTTTTCTGTTTACATTTGCTGATTTTACCTCTGTGTGTGTGTGTGTGTGTGTGTGTGTGTGTGTGTGTGTGTGTGTGTGTGTGTGTGTGTGTCTTGACAGAATTAAGACATGCCTCTGTGGTTTTGATGGGGTTTGGGCTGCTGTGTGTCCTTCAAGCTGTTCTCAACATCACACTCAGACTGAGTAACCGAGAGCTACCTCATAAAGGTTGATTAAATAGTTTTTTGTTGTTGTTGTTGTTGTTGTTGTTGTTTTTTAATTGTCTTTGTAGCTCAGCTACCGGTCATACAATGAAGACAAGCATTTGCACGAATACGTTTTTTGGGGAACGGAAAGATATTGCCTTGTTCCTCAATTTCTGTAGTTCTCAGTGTGGCCAAATTATGTCAAGATTGCCAAATCATGTCCCAATCTGTCTGCTTTTTTGTTTGTTTGTTTTTTCTATGCATATATCGTTTTATGTGCAGATGTTAATGCTACAATTATCAGAAGTAAGGACGTCCCAATAACTCTTTTTTTGCCACCCAAGTTTGAGTCAAAGTTTTTGGTTTTCAGGATCTGATGATGTCCTGATTCAATACCTTTGAATGAAACCAAGCACGTAAACTGTCTTAAATTAAAAGAGAAATTTATGTACACACATACATGTATGTACAGTACTAAATGTTATATGTTGTTATATGTTTACATTCATATTTTGTGGCCAATCCACCAAATCAGTGCCAGTTCCTTTTTGTAACACTCTCAAAATTTACTCACATACATATTGACCATCTCGAAATATGTAACGGTCAATCTCAGGCACGTTTTATTTGAACTTATCTTTTGGTTGTACTCAAACTCTATGGGCTCTTAGCACAAAATTAGCAGAGGTGTCTACAGTATTTTAAAACGCTTCACAGGTCAGTCATGAGTGAGTGGCCTGGGTACCTGTCCGTCATTGTTAGTCCGTCATTTTTTTCAAGCTGAAGCACACTGTATATGTCAGTTTGTCATTATTTTAACTGCGCTTCCCTTTGTAAATTTCACTGCTCCTCCAATCCATCAGTGTGTCAGTCAAAAAAAAAAAAACATGTCAGTCCAAGAGATAAAAAAAAAAATCCATGCATTTTTCACTTTATCTAAATCATACACATCCAATTCATATGAACTAATGTATTGAACTGGTGGGTGCCTGCAGCTGAATAAACTCTTAACATGCCCAAAAGTTTACATTTAAAGTTTAAAATGGCCTACCTTCAAAGTACAGTGTGTTGAATGTAGTGCCATCTAGTTGTGAAATAATAGAATGCAATGACATAACTCGAAGTGCACTTTGGTGCCTCAAGATCACACTTTGCCAGCCTTCCATCAATTTCCTCAAAAAGGTTGCAAGCCATCACCAACGACTTCTAGTAGTTTCTTCATGTCACACATGCCGTTGTCATGATATAAAGAATAAAGTTTGTCAAGTTTGCCTCCTTTGAGTATCCGTAGAGTAAAGATGGCGGCGAAAGATGACAGCCTCCTCAAGGGGAAGCACGCCCTATGTAATATAATTAGCGATTACTTCACCTACAGTTACACTCCAAAAATTTATGTTGATGTCAAATCAAGTCAAGTCACATTTATTTATCTAGCCCTTAATCACAAACAGTCTCAAAGAGCTTCTCATGCCCACAGTTGAAGAAATATTAACGACAACCTTAACCCCTAGGAGGGCAAGGAAAAACTGAAAAACCCCATGTGGGGGGAAAATGAGAAACTTTGAGAAGGGGCTGCAGACAGAAGGGTCCCCCTTCCAGGATGACCAGGCTGCAATGGATGCCCAATGGGCAACATTTGACACAATATTGTACAAACACAAACCTTCATAGCAGCATCTCCGAGTGATCGACCCAAGTGGTGCAAATCATGTCCATAACGATCAGCGCAGAATCCATACAGCGATATTCAATTGGGTCATCATCACCTGGTTCCCTCTCCAGATCAGGGAGGAGGGGGAGGGACAAACAGTGGTATATACAGTGTGGACAGCAAGTATTTGAAACCTTGATGATTTTTTGACGTTTTCCTACTTACAAAACACGCAGAGGTCTGTAATTTGTATCAAAGCTGTTCTCCAACTATGAGACACAAAATCTAAAACAAAATTCCAGAAAATCACAGTGAATGATTTTTAAATAATTCTTCTCCTTCTTCTACTTGGTTCATTGGAGATTCCACCCCCCC
>NW_017805548.1:3742136-3746707 GCF_001891065.2 Hippocampus comes
ACACACACACACACACACACACACACACACACACACACACACACACACACACATTTAAAAGCATTAAATTGATCACCAAACACCGTGAATGTGAAAAAAAAAACCTTTGATTAGAAGCAATGTAATGATCGACGTTATAGATGTTTGATTGTTATTGTATGTGCTTCCGTGGGGTGGAAGGGTTTTTACAAACATCATGTTCTCTTTCCTTCTGTTTACGAGTTCCTGATTGCACCATTCGACGAGTGTGCACATGAGGACCAGAGAGAGAGAGAGATAGCAAGAGAGCATGTGCACTGTTCGGGTTGCAGCGTGTTATAGGCCAAACACTGGCCTACATCAGAGATATTGTCAGGTGTACCGTGGGAAATTATTATGATGTAAGCCAGATAGCGTTGCCACAGTGCTTCAGTTAACCCCTGAATGATCGAAAGATACTGCAGATTTATGACCTTGTTAAATCCAACCACTGGGGAACAAACTAGCTTGTCAACAAATAATTTACATTATGATTAGCAGGACAAGTGGTTGTGTTGTAGTATCGCATATTATTACGTAGTATTAATCGCATGTGTTGCATCACATATGAGAAAAAAATGGAGGCCCACGATTCCCAAAAATCAATATCTCGAAGTCGGCACCATTTATCACAAGATATGATGTTCATGACAATGTTAGTTTGAAAAAAAAAAAAAAAAAACACGAGAAACCCATTTAAGAAAACAAAGTGCCACAGGTCGGCATCTCCAAGAAAATGGTTCTTCTCGGGACTCATTCCTGTCAGTCAATGCATAATCCTTCACACCACCTGGGAAGTGGTCCTCATCAGATCTTGTCCTGTGAGGTCGATGCCAAAACTTTACAGCAACAGCTTTGCTTCTCTTATCAGAGGAGAAGTGGCTGTATGTAAAACACACCGAAATACAGATGTCGGGGTCTGAAGCAGGGCAAGAGATGTTGGCTGACCATGTCAGGTGCCCCAGACAACCACCAAAATTTCCATGTACAGTAAACATCCTTGGCCAGGAATCATCCAGCAAAATCTTCCATCCGTTGGCTTGCACTTCTCTCTCAGCCATGTTTTGGAATAGGAAATAAGCAAATGCATCAATTTTAATGTGAAAGAATGATTTTGTTTTTAACTCTTCACATGGAGGGCTCTTCACATGGCTGTGACTTCCCTAACCGCACAAATGTCTGTATGCAGGCAAGAAAGAAGAGATCTGTCCACAGGGCTGGCTACAGTTTAACTTCAGTTGTTACTACATTTCCTCCATGAGGAAGGGTTGGGACGACAGCCGTCAGGACTGTCTGCAAAGAGATGCTGACCTGGTTATCATCAACGGCAGAGAGGAACAGGTATATTTATATGGAAAAGAAAATACATCTCAAAATGTGATTTTATTTTATTTTTTTGTATTTGAATGTTTTTCATTTTTTTGCACGCTACCTGAGGTTATTTTCTCACTACACCCTTTAGTTTTATTGTAGCTGCAACTAGTCCAAGCTCTGCAACATCTTGGTCCTGTTCCAAACACACCAGAGCATGGTTCTCACATGACGTGAAAGCTTGTCAATCCGCTAGAGCCCACATGAGTGCAATCATTTTTTTTAACCTCTGGCTATGTAGCTGGCACACCGTTCGCAAGGACAGGGGTCTTCGAATTGCTTCAAACAAAGAACGCTTGATGACACCGCCGTGAAATTTATTTACTTTGCAAGAATGAAATTGGTTCATTTAGATGCTCTATTCTTAACTTTTGGCCAGTCAAACTACAGTTGGCCTGAATGTGAACAATTCACCACGCTGCGCTGAGACATTTCGCTGAACAACTCTAACAATGGCAAAGGGCAGTTAATGGGACAATCAACAATGCAATCCAATGGCCGAATGGCGACTTGCCATTCTTTAAATGACGTCACTCATCGAACATTGCTGAAAAATGCATTTTCATCGATAAGCGCATTGTGATGGGTCTAACGATGAACGTGGGTGGGTTGCAAAGTTGTGCTTAAAATAGTTTTAGCTTTTCATATTACCGTATTTTCCGCACTATTGGGCGCACCAAAAAGTCTTCCATTTTCTTAAAAGCTCACTGAGCGCCTTAAAATCCGGTGCGTCTTTTGTATGGTCATTAAGGTAACAAGTTGACATCAAGATGGCTCCTTGCTGGAGACATGCTTACAATGTTATAACTTGCTGTTGGTTCAGTGAACTGTGTCGCTGCTTTATTAAATAAGTATGTGTTGCAGCTCCGAAAAAAGGAGAGCTGTGGTGTTAATTTTTTAAAACAGTCTCAACAAATACAGGTACATCATTGTCTATCTCCGTGCTTTCTTCCATTCGAGTCGAGAGTCGTTCAAGACCGCCACCGAAAAAACGTAAACTAACGATTACCTCAATGAAACTACAAAAATTGAAAATAATACATCAAAACTGAAAAGCAAGCGAGGATATAACAAAATAAATTCTATTGCCCCACCCCCTACAGAATTTATATTGTGATTTCAACATTTGTGAATACAAAACAAAGGAATAAATAACTACGACTGACATCTTGTGTTATTTTGACTTCAAGATGGCGCCGCGAGAGTGGCTGCCTTTCCAGCAGCTCCGATTTATTTTGGTCTTCTACTTCTTCCTCTCATAACTTTGCTGCTGTGAAGTGGGAATTTCTCCATCATGAGACTATTAAAGGTTTTCTTATTTTATCTTATGTAATTGTACTCTTGGAGCTACGATAAAGGAAATGTCAATGGGTTTTTCGGAGGCGGTCATGAACGCCTGTCGAGTTGACCGGAAGAAATGAAGGGAAGGAGACACACATGAGTTTGTTGAAAAAATGAGAGCTGTGGTTGTGGTTTTATTATTTTTTTAAACGCAGACTTTATTAATGGTTTTCACAGTCTCAGCAAGTACAGGTACTGTACGTCCTTATCCGTCTCCGTGCTTTCTAACGTTCCACTCGAAAGGTGTCATGGCCGCCTCCAAAAAACGTAAATTAATTCTTACTTCAATGAAACCACGAACAAAATCAAGCGAGGAAATCACAAAATAAATTCTGTAGAGGGGATATAGAATTTATTTTGTGATTTCTTCGATTGATTTTCTGTTTTGATGCATTATTTTCAATTTTCGTAGTTTCATTTAAGTACAGTAATAGTTAATTTACATTTTTCAGAGTCAGTCATGAACGCCTCACAAGTTGAACTGACGCCTCTCGAGTTGAATGGAAGGAGCGACGCACCATCTAGTGGAGGCATTGTAGATTGCGCCTTTTAATGCGAAGCGTCTAATGTATGAAAAAAAATTTACAAAATTGCCATTCATTGAAGGTGCGCCTCATAATCACATAAGCACATATCAACGAACAAAAGTTCGCGCTCACACTCACACCTCAGGACAATTTAGAGTGTTCAATGAGCCTGCCGTGCATGTTTTCGGAATGTGGGAGCAAACCGGAGTACCCGGAGAAAACCCACGCACGTATGGGGTGCGTAAAAATACGGAAACGCCACATCGGAAGACTGGAACCGGAATCGAAGCCTGCACCTTTGCACTGTGAGGTCGACATGCTAACCCGTCCACCACCGTGCCACAATTAATAAGCAGCTGTATTCAGTTGTGGTTTCACGGTATTAAAACGTTATCGATTGCATTTTGTCACTAACTCCCTTTCTAATTAAGACATCTGTCTTTGATCATTGTTCGTTACTTTTAATTCACAAGACAGATGTGTGTCAGTCCAGAACGCATGTGAGGATGGTGACAGGCAGCTGTCTTGTCAAGCTGCTGCAACATCCCCTCCAAATAACTTGACATACACCCGGTATGTGGGTGCTTTTGTGAACTATTACCATAGAAAAAAAGGGTTCTGGGTAAAGGTGCCAGAGGCTATAGCATATCTCATTCAGATTCAGATTCAGATTCAGATTCAGAAAACTTTATTTATCCCCGTGGGGCAATTAGAGTAATTCTAAAAAACTCATTTCACATTGTGGGCCACATACGGCCTCGATAGATGTCAAGTGGGCCGGACCATCAAAATTATACCATACTCTGCTATAAATAACCAAAATACTGTATCATGCCTTTCCTTTGTTTTTGTAGAAAGAATCACAAGACCATTAGGAAAATGTTGAAATTTAATGAACATATCTTTTACAAAACATGTGACAAAATGACTTGACTCTCTGTTTCAATTGTCTGTCTATATCTGCTGATAGGTCCGAAATCCTTTCTGGTATAGTATTCCTAGTCAGGCTAATATTGGCAAAAGCTTGGTGCTTCTTGGGACATACAAGTTCAACCACCTTCATCATGCATCGATTAACAAAGTCACCGTCGGAATACGGCTTTGATGCTAATGCTATTTCGCTAGCAATTTGGTCGCTGGCTTTTACTGCTGTGTCGTCTCAGTGACAGACAGACTGCTGATGTCTTCTTCTCTGATCAAAACAATGCTGTCTTCTACTGTGATCAAAACAGTATTCCCCTAGCGGATGATCCATGAATTGCAGCTCATTAAATATATTCATTCTGTTTCTTTTATGTATTTTTTCACTTTTAA
>NW_017805548.1:3747633-3753642 GCF_001891065.2 Hippocampus comes
TACATAAAAGTAAATTTACTTTTCTGAGAATGTTTAGGCCAGCAGAGAAGGCCTTGCTGGCCCTCAGGGTCCGCCACTGATTTTAATAGTGAATTAAACAAAATGTCAGTATAAAAAGCCTTTTAAATAATTTTGTGGTAATACTCACCATTAATATGAATGGTTTTCCGTTCCTCACGATTGCTCAAAATCCAGCAAAACGTGCGGAATTATAGTCAGCTTGCCGGGTCCATACACGGAGTTGCTGCCGGCTAGCTTGCACCCTGCTCAGTAGCTTGCACGCTTCCTTTCCGCTGTCTCTCGCAGGTTATTTTGATGGGAACGTAGCATGGGGCGTGTCAAAGTGCCGCTTTCCATTCGACCGCTACATCGACGGTATTTTGTCATTGCAAATCAGACACACCGCAGAACCTGTTCTCTCCACAAAGGCGAATCCTTCGGTCCATTCTTCCTCAAGTCAACCACACTCATCATCTTTTTTTCTTTTCGCCATCTTATTTGTTTAGGATTGGCTTTGAGCTAATGACTGAGCGGGCTGATTCAAAAGGGGGCGTTAACCTGTTTCCACAGCAGTGGCCAACGTAGGCCAGTATTCTCCAATCAAAATTGCTCCTGGAGCCAACTGCAGACCCTGAACAGGAAATGAGCAGTAAAAAAATCGATAGATGGATTAAACAAGCAAGAATATTTTGTTTTATCTGTGAGCCAGATGCAGTCATCAAAAGAGCCACATATGGCTCGTGAGACAGAGATTCCTGACCCCTGCTATAGGGAGTTGATTCTAGAGTTTTTTTTTTTCAGGAATCTTCTGGGTCCCAGTAATCCCATGGAAATTTAATCATTGATCACCCGATTGGGGTGCTGCAGGAAAAAAAAACTTCACGGGAGTAGTCGGGAGCAGGATTATCCACTAGGGGAAAAGAATAACTCAGATGTGCAGCCGTTTTGAAGCTCACCTGCAAAGTGGGATCAGTACAGAAATGCGAGTTGTTTTCACCGTGAGGAGCAGAAGCGATTGCTCTAAGACTGCAAGGGAAGCTCAGCTTCCCCTAAATTTTAGGGCCTAAAATATCAAAAAGTAAGTGATCAAATATACCGTATTTTCCGCACGAAAATGTGCACTGGACTATGAGGCGCACCTTCAATGAATTGTCTATTTTGTAATTTTTTTCACATATTAAACACACTGCATTATTAGGCGCAATCTACAATGCATCCACTAGATGAAGCCACAGCCCTTCATTTGACTCGGGAGGCGTTCATGACCGCCTCCAAAAAACGTAAATTAACGATTGAAACTAGGAATATCAAAAATACAGTAATGCATCAAAACAGAAAATCACGCGAGGAAATCAGAAAATAACTTCTAGAGACCCCTGAGAGAATTTATTTTGGCATTTCCTTGAGCTTAGCTCCAGTGGAAAGATCAGATGGGGACTGTCTCAGGCGTGTTTGTTATTTATTCCTTTGTTGTGTACTGTATTCACAAACGAGGAAATCACAAAATAAATTCTGTAGGGGGGCTAGAGACTTTATTTTTTGATTTCCTCGCTTGATTTTCTGTTTTGATGCATTATTTTCAATTTTCCTAGTTTCAATTAAGGAATCGTTAATTTACGTTTTTCCAAGGTGGTCATGAACGCCTCTCGAGTCGAAGGAAGAAGGAAAGGCAGGAAACTCACAGACCTAACTGTATTTGTTGAGACTGTGAAAGACATTCATAAAGTGTGCATTTTAAAAAATTAACACCACAGATCTCCTTTTTTCGGAGCTGCAACAAAAACTTATTTAATAAAGCAGTGACACAGTTCACTGAACCAACAGCAAGTTATAACATTGGAAGCATGTCTCCAGGAAGGAGCCATCTTGGAGTCGATGTATTACCGTAATGACCATACAAAAGACGCACCGGATTTTAAGGTGCTCAGTGAGCTTTTAAGAAAATGGAAGACTTTTTGGTGCGCCCTATAGTGTGGAAAATACGGTATGTGTGTGCGTACAATTCTGCGGACATGTCATTGAATAAATATGCGCTACAACGCGCTCAACTTTTGTTCCGAATCAGCTTCTTATTACTGGTTAGGACGCGACTCTCTTCTCATTCATTCCCACAGCTTCACTGTGCTTTAAACTGTGTGGACGCTGAGCGTCGACCGCGCGGACGCTGGGTGTCTAGAGAGTTCAGTGTAGGTTGTCCCAATGCATTGAAACGAGACGAGTCTTTGGATAAATGCTGTTTGTGTCCCGCCCATCGGACGCTCAGCGTCTCTGGGAGTCTATAGACAGTGGGCGTTTATCGGCTGGCCCGGACGCTCAGCTTTTCTGCATGATGATTGGATGATCTGTCTGAAGCTGAATCGTTTTTTTAATTGACAGCGAAATGAGCCAATCACCGATCTTATGGTGAAGGCATCCTTTTCATTTTTTTTTGGAAAAGGAACGGAGAGTAGAATTCACGTATAAATACAAAGACACATTTTATGATGTATCCCGAAATTGAGCTTTCCCTCCTTGACAGACTAGCATCCGCCACTGGTAAGAAGGATGGGACCGGATTTTATTTTAATTTTTGCTTGGGTTCAGGACTGGGACGAGACAGAATTTTTTTCTCTGTGGGAGTAGGATGGGCTCTCAGTTTTGATAAAGTTGTGGAAGTTTTAGGAGTTCGGTGAGGCAATAAAACAGCAATTAGGTGAGGCAACAAAACACATTGTCTTTTGGGTTTCTTCAAATTTCAAGCGCCAAGTCTTACAGAACAGTCTTGTGGTCAGTGAGAGAGTGTGAAGGGAAAAAAAAAACATGGGAAGATTTTGATGCAGACAGGGATATTAGGTTACTATAGACAGGACCTGTGCGAAAAATGAATCAAAGAGGTATTTCTGTGTTGAACAAATTCAATGAAGTTCATTTTGTTCTGGCTTCACAAAGAATACTCCTGTACAAGTGAAAGGTTCTTTTTTTCAAAAGTAGGTGGCCACAATAAACAACAAAAATGTGATCCCGGTACTTGCTAAATAATTATTTTGTACAACTTTAATCAGTGTTAATAAGCAAATTTTGCCTCAAAACTGCAGATTTTGAGCCTTGTATAAATCCTAGATCCCAGCTGACTCCGGGCAAGAGGCAGCTTACATCCTGAACTGGTTGGCAGCCAATCGTAGGGAGCATATAGATAATCATTCACCGTCACATTGAAACTAATGGAAAATTTTGAATGTTCAGTTCATGAACCATGTACAGGGGTGGAGCTATAGGGTGGTCATGGGTGGCCAAGGCCATCTCATGTCACTCTGTGGCCACCCAACTTCCGGGCCTTTTGGGGCCATGGGACTCCAGAATCAGCTGATAGGCACTGCCTGGTTAAGCGGAATGCCACTTTGGCAGTCGTTGTGGCAAAGTCGGTGTGGGAGGAGCTCGGTGAGGCCATAGAAAACACTGCCGACCGGCTTTGAGTAAATTTTGGACCACCATCCAATGTCAAAGATAAGGGGAAGCAGTGCACCATTCACCCTGTATATAGTGAAGATGGGGTGCTGCTGACCTCGATTCAGGATGTTAGTCAGTATGGATAAAATTTGAAAGACCCCCTCAAATCCACCGACACACTTTCCACTGAGGAAGCAGAGCCTGGAGACTATGAGGTGGGCTTTCCTATCGCTTGAAGTAAATGATGTGGTTGAGAAGCGCCACAGTGCCAAAGCCTTGGGGGTGGGTGAGTCCACTCGGAGTTCCTGAAGGCTCTGGATGTTGTGGGGCCGTCAAGATTAACATGCCTCTACAACGTCATATGACATTGGGGACAATACCTCTGGATTGGCAGACCAGGGTGGTGGTCCCTTCTTTTTAAGAATGGGTGTATTTCAACAACAGAGGAATCACACTCCTCAGCCTCCCTGTTAAGATGTATTCAAGGGTGCTGGAGAGGAGGGTCCATTGAGAGATTGAATATCGAATCCCGGAGGAGCAATCTGGTTCTCGGCCACGGAATAGTGCACCAGCTCTCCACCCTCAGCAGGGTCCTCAAAGGGGCGTGGGAATTCATCCAACCAGTCTACATGTGTTTTGTATACTTTGAGAAGGTGTTCGACCGTGTCCCTTGGGGAGTTCTGTGGATGGTGCTTCAGGAGTACGGCCTACGGAGCCCCCTGATACAAGGTGTTCGGTCCCTGTTCCACCAATGTCAGAGTTTGTTCAGCATTGCCGTCGTTAAGTCGGATTCATTTCCAATCAAGGCTGGAACGCCGCCAAGCCTGTCTTCTGTTTTCTTTTCATTTATGGACAGAATTCCGAGGCACAGCGTTGAGGGAGTCAGGTTTGATCACCTCAGTATTTCATCTCTGCTTTTTGTATGTGATGTGGTACTGTTGGCTTCTTTCAAGCGTGATCTCCAACTCTCACTTGAGCAATTTGTTACCTAGTGTGAAGCAGTTTGGATGAAAATCAGCACTTCCAAATCAGAGACCATGGTCCTGAGTTGGAAAAGGGTGGAGTGTCCTCTCCAGTTCCTGGATGCGATTCTGCTCCAAGTGGAGGACTTGGATCTTGGGGTCTTGTTCACGAGTGAGGGTAGGATGGAACGTGAGATCAAGAGGCAGAGCTCCTCACCCCCAAACCTCTCCAGCTTGGAGTGTACAGCACTTTGTGTACAACAGTGGTTGTTTGAAAGTGATCTAAAATGCATCTGAGTTTAATTATTTTAAAGACTGTGTCATGTTCTACTCTGCTTTGTTTTTGTTTTGTTTCAGCACCAGCTGGAGTGTTGGGCGTGACCCTTCAGCGGTGCACAAGTGTCTCATTTTGCAATCATGTTTCTGTGTATTTAAGGATTCTAACTTCTGCTTCTCTGCAGGAAAGTGGTGAAGATTGCACAACTGTCTGTGTCCTATGTGTTGTGTTGTGTTATTTTTGTTATTTTGACTTCAAGATGGCGCCGCGAGAGTGGCTGCCTTTCCAGCAGCTATATTTTGTTGTTCTACTTCTTCCTTTCATAACTTTGCTGCTGTGAATTGGGAATTTCTCCATTGCGAGACTAATAACGGTTTTTCTTATCTTATCTTATCTTATCTTTGTCGGATAATTGACCTTGATTGCTGTTCATGCCCATGTGCCATTTTCTAGACTTCATGCTCTTGCTCATAGTTGCTTTTGCCTCGGTAGTTTGTGGTTTTGTAAGTATTTTCTTTATCAAGCTAATGTTTACTGGTTTTATGTTGGTGTGTTTGGACTCTTATCATTTCGTTTTGTGGATGTTCAGTTCTCAATTTTTCGTTAGCAATTGCAAGAGCATTTTGTTCCCATTGGATCTACCTGGCTTTTTGTCGCCAGCGATTTTGGTTTCTACTTTGTTGGTCTCTCGCTTTTCTTTAAACAAATATTTTAAGATCGCTATTTATCTGAGTCTGCATTTTTGGGATCCACCTTCCACCCGGTCTTTATTTTGAGCTTGTCATTTACAATACATTGAGTTGAATAAATCAAAAGTGAAATGAAAACAAATATTCTATCAATATTTTGTCACTTAAAACCATTCAACAAAAGAAAAGAGAATAAAAATACAAATAACATATTAGTTTTCTGGTGGTATGTGCTTGTTGTGCCTGAGGCGCAAATGCTCCTGACAAAATATCCACAATGTTCCTGAGAGATGATGTTGGGGGTTTGCATCTCGGCGTTTATCCTTTATCAATGATGAATGCATTACTAAGTAGCACATTCCTCTAAAATTTGCACATTCTAACGCGTTACTTTTTCCAAACAGGTAATCAGCCTAAAATTACTGCGCAAATGTCATTCAATGTTACTTTGCAGAGTGTAACAACTACCACATACAAGTGACATCAGTATTTGAAAGAATGGCACTTTTCACCACCACATGCAGTCAAAGTTAAAAGTCTGTGAGAAGCATTAGTGAGAAAGAATTGACAAGACTTAACACAGACTTGACAGCCAGGGTGCCACCTCTCACACACACACACACACACACACACACACACACACACACACACACAC
>NW_017805548.1:3753680-3766788 GCF_001891065.2 Hippocampus comes
ACACACACACACACACACACACACACACACACACACACCTCACAACCCTGGAAAACTTTTATTATTACCTTTCTTTCATTCAATAGGCATCAATTATTCATGAACTTTTTGCTATTCGCAGGCCAACCCAATCCCTAACCTCTGTAAATCGTGAAGTTTCACAGTATTTGCTGCTTTGATATGTGATAACATCACATTTTTTCAACATGTGAATCAGAAAAATATGCTCTGCTTTTTTGACATAGGCTTTCCTCACTGGGTTCACCAAAGCAGCATGGATTGGAATGTCTGACAAGGACAAGGAGGGGATTTGGATCTGGGTGAATGGCACACCAGTCAACAAAGACAGGTGTGACTTTAATCAAATGAATGTACTGTTTATCCAAGGGTGATTTTTTTTCACACAAGCAGGCAAGGGAGTAAGGAGGCACTGCTGTAATACCCAGCAGTTTAGAGGGTTTGTGTCTTGGCAAGAAGCAAGAAAGCACTCATCCAAACAGTCCACTTTGACACCCAAAATCCAGTATGTTCGCCCAGGATGATTGTTTTGATGAATAATCAAGTTTTGTCATACACACGCAGCAATGGTGGGAAGTAACTAAGTACAAACACTTCCCATTGTTCTGAATTTTGGTCAATCCAATGAGTATTTCAAGGAAATTGTCTTTTTAATTTTGATATCCACGACTTGGCTGAACACACAGAAGCTGTTTAACTTACGTACAGTTGTGCATGGGGGTTGGAATTGTGGAAAAAGACATCTGGGTGTTTGGAAACCAGAAACAACGGAGGAATTAACAGCCAGGTCAAGTCCCTCCTCCTGGCACACACCACTACATTCAGATCTGGCAACAGTGCAGTCAGAGCAGAACTCAAAAGGAGATTCTGGAAAGCTTCCCAAGATCTTGCTTCTGCAGCCGGGCATCGGACCGCCAAGGTCCCTGCCTATGCTGCCGCCCAGTTCACTTCGCACCCGACCCCTTTAGCCCCTCCTATAGTTGGTGAGCTGATGGAAACGGGGGCCCACATTGTCTATTCGGGCTGAACCCAGCCGGGCCCCATGGTTGTAGGCCCGGCCACCAGGCGTTCACCAGCAAGCCCCAGTCTGGCTCCAAAAGGGGGCCTCAGTGACACACATCCGTGAAAGGGACAAGGCAATGAGCCGTGTTTTGTCTGGTCCTTCACCTAGGATCTGTTTGCCATGGGTGCACCTGCCAGGGGCAAAAAGCCCCAGACAACTGAGCTCCTAGGATCATTGGGACACACAAACCCACTCCATCACAGTAAGGTGATGGCTCAAGAGAGGTGTGGAGCTGTCAACTGATCACCACCTGGTGGTGAATTGGCTCAGAAAGCTGTGCTACACCTACCTGTCTTCCGTCTCCACTGAGCGACAGCGACATGGAACTATCAAGAAAATCAAAAGGTGGTGGAATATCCTTCTATATCAACGAGTCATGGTGCACTGATACCACGGAGCTCAACACACACTGCAGCCGGACTTGGAGTCGTTTCTAAACTGTAAGCCATTCTACTCACCACATGAGTTCTCTTCTTTTATACTCCCTCGTGTTTACATCCACCATAATCTAATGTGAACACAGCGCTACAACCACTGGCTGACCAAGTAAAGAAACTGAAGGTAAAACATCCAGAATCACCCCTCGTCATCTGGGGTGATTTTAATAGAGCACAACTTAACCATGAACTTCCCAGACATAAGCACCACATTGAAGGCAACACTCCGGACCATTGCTACATGACACTTCAAGATGCATACCAATCTGTTGCCCATGCGGCACTGGGCTTTGCTGACTACTGTTTAATACACTTAATTCCTACTTACAGGCACAGACTCAAATGTGTAAAACGACCTGTTCAGACCATGAAGAGCTGGACTGATGAATCGAAGCTGGCAACACAAGAATGCTAGCACTGACTGGGGTGTCTTTGAAACTTCAACTAGCAGCCTGGACGAATGCACCAACACTGTAACATCATAAACAGTTTCTGTGAGGACGTGTACCAACAAACACCTTTCACTCCTTCAGCAATAACAAGCCATGGTTCACTGCCATACTCAGGCAAGTGAAAGTGGAAGCCGACAGGAGTGGAGATAGGGCACTGTAGAACTAGAAACATGCCCAAAACCAAGTGACAAAGGAAATTAACATCACAAAGAGAAACAATGCAGAGAGGCTGAAAAAAAATCATTTTTCTGCTTTGCATCTGTGTTTTGTTTTTCTGCAGATTTGAAAAGGACACCTCCCCTTTTCACACCTGCCCACCCTATTAGAAACTACCTCATTCACACCCCAGACTTCATTCCCTGCCCTGTTGATCCACGAACAGGACGAGAAACGGCTCTTCAAGCAGCCTCAGGTCAAGAAATCCGCGGGGCCCGACAAGGTGTCCCCCTCCTGCCAGAAAGTCTGCGCTGACCAGCTGGCTCCGGTCTTCACACAAATCATCAACAGATCCCTGGAGCTGTGTGAGGTCCCATCCTCCTTCAAACTGTCTACCATCATCCCAGTTCCCAAGAAACCAGCAATATAGGAAGTAAACGACTATAGGCCTGTCGCTCTGACTTATGTGGTCATGGTCCTTTGAATGCCTTGTGCTGGACCACCTAAAGAACATCAAAGAAACCCTGCTGGACCCCTTGCAGTTCACCTACCAGGCAAATAGGTCAGTGGATGACCCAGTTAACATTGGGCTGCACTACATCCTAGAGCAACTCGACGGCACATGGAGCTGTGCAAGGATCCTGTTTGTGGACTGCCACTACGCGTTCAACACTATCATCCCGGAGCTCCTCTCCTTCAAGCTTCTCCAACTCAGTGTGTCTCCTATGATCTACCAGTGGATATTCAGCTGCTTGACAGGCAGGACACAACAGGTGAGGCTGGGGAAGACATCATCATCGACATGCACCATCAGCACTGGGCCCCCCCAAGGATGTGTCCTCTCTCTGCTGCTCTTCTCTGCACAAATGACTAAACCTCATTGCAACCAGCCATAACCTCATAAAGTTCTCAGATGACACCGGAGTCATTGGCCTCATCAAAGATGGCATCAAGTCTGCGTACCGACAAGACATGGAGCAAGTGGCACTCTTGTGCAGCCAACACAACTTGGAGCTGAACAAGCTCAAGACTGTAGAGATGATAGTGGACTTCAGGAAACATCCTTCGCCACAGCTGCCCCTCACATTATCCAGCTGCCCTGTGTCAACTATCGAGACCCTCAAGTTCCTGGGAATCGTGGTCTCTGAGGACCAGAAGTGGGAGGCCAACATCAACTCCATTCTGAAAAAAGCCCAGCAGAAAATGTACTTCCTGAGGCTGCTGGGAAAGCACTGTCTGCCACAGGAGCTGCTGAGACAGTTCTAGATTGCAGTCATCAAATCAGTCCGGTATTCCTCCATCACAGTCTGGTTTCGTGCCACCACAAACATGGACAAACGGCAACTGCAACAAACATTTATGGCTGGGGGTGGAATCATACTTCCCAACACACTGTTGAGTTCTTGCACACCGCAAGAACCAAGACAAGAGCACCGAAAATCCTACTGAATGCCCCCACACCTTGCCCACCACCTCTTCCAGTTACCCCCTTCAGACTGGCGCTATTGAACCATCCACACCAAAACCAGCAGACATTCAAATAGCTTCTTCTTTCCACTCCCTAAACAGTGGCTCAAATCTCTAGTGGCTCTTTGCAAATTTTGACAGTGTTACCACACTGATCATTGCAGCTCCAGCTCTCTACATACTTGGACAATTGTTGTTTATCAGTATTCCACAGCACAAGACACTTTAAATCACTGAAGTGCTTTCTGCATAATTGCACACCTAAACTTGTAGTACAATTATTGCTACTGGTCACTACATGACCATCATAGCATTGTAAGAATTGTTCCACTGATCACTTTATCTCTGCTCGATGACTCTGCACATTGCACACCTGACATTGCGTGGTACTGCTGCACAATGGTACACTTAAATTACAGAAAGTCTTTCAATACTGATGTCATGTTTGGTATATCGTAGTTGCTTGTTATTGCAACACTGGCGTAGCTCATACTGTTGGAGACAAATTCCTTGTGTGTTTTACATACTTGGTCAATTAGGGTGATTGTGATTGTGATTCTGAACTTGTACTTGTACATCTGTTGATTGCGCCACAGTGCTGTGGCCAACTACGGCCAATTCTGGGACTAACTATCTTGACATCTACTGTGCAAAGGGACTTTTTCGAGTGGACTGGACACTATTGTCTGTCCATTAAATCTAGATTCCATTATTTTGGGCTCCTTTAAATCGAGACTCCACTTCCACTGTATCTAATTGTTGCAATGTTAGATTTGGCTTCTTCGACAGCAATTTTCAAAATGAAAATATATAGCACATTGTGCATTGTAATTTTAGTGTTGCGTTTTGTTATACACATTGCTCATTTAAACGTCACTAAAAATAAAACAAATTAAAGTTAACTTGTTGGTTTGAACATATTCAGGCTGTTTTTCACTTTACATTTCACTTTTGTCCTCAAACAATCCTTTCTCTTAGGACAACACATCGACTGTTATTTATTCTCAACTCCTCATGTCAATTCATGTTTTTTATTTTCACCATAGGTTAGAATGGGCCCCTGGACAGCCTGATGGAGCGTTTGGAGGAGAAGACTGTGGTGATATTCGTACGATGATGAATTTTATTGGTTTGAATGACTCTAACTGTAGTGTCAGATCCCAATGGATCTGTGAGAAAACACTGAGGTAGCGATACTTTCTGTGATTCATTTTATCCATCATTATTTTTGCACTCATTCAGCGATCCCAATATTTCCTCCGAAAACAAACTTTGGGCCCTGATTTCATGCCCAGCGCTATACCTGGTACAAGTAAATGTGAAGGTTTGCGCCGTTGCGCGTCTTTGTGGGAGGGAACACAGCCAACTTGTCTGCCATCCTAAAGAAGCTGGTCCCCTCATTCCCTATAATTTCATCGCGGTCTACATGGCATTGAGATGCAGGACCTTTGAGCGTGCAAAGTACATTTAAAAGCAACTTCAATAAGATCTCCGCTTGCGGATGACGTCAAATTACCAGCAGCCACTGGGAAAGGGAACATGTGACCACCATGTGAGTTTGTGTTGGCAACTCCATTCCGCCACCCACCGCTAGTCATGCCGTGCTTTTAAGAAATATTTTTAAGATTTCAATTAATCAAATTCTACATTTGATGAATTGATTTCTAGAATGATTCCGAATGATTGTCCTACACAGTTGTCATGTTTATTTATAAAAACGATCATATCAAACATATGTCCATGGAGTCTACCTGCGTCTCGATCAAATCCACCAAAATTGTGCTACACCACCCGCACCACAACTTAGACCTGCTTTTAACTAGTCTAAATTCTAGTTTACTTTCTGTTGCCAAGTGTGATGTGTGTGCCAAGTTTCATATTTTTCACTCCTTTAAGACCATCAAAATTGGTGTTATTTTTCTTCTGAAACAGTGCTTTGCCATGGCAACAATGGTGACTGAAATAAAAAGCTTTGCTTTTATTTTATATTTTGACCATCTTTATCTGGAGCACCCACAGTTTCAAGGCAAACTGCTAAAATCTCTTGCAGGAGTTCTTTAAAATGTGGTCTCTATAAATGGCCAAAAACTGAACCAAATTTGAAAGAAAATTTAAAATGTTGCACATCTGATTGTGTTTCGCAAATGTCTGCAACAGACGTTTTTTGTAGATCTTGGGTTGATTCATTTGCCTCCAACTTCCTTATTAAAGTATACAACCAGTGTTATGTTTTTGTTGAGATTACATTTGTTTTGTTCCCTCATGCTTTTTTGGTCTCCACCTGTTCTTGTCATCCGGGGTCTTTTGTGTTAACCAAACAGCTCCCTCAACCCTCTGTGTCTTGTCCAGGTGTTTCTCGTTGTCTCGTCACTTTGCTTGTATTTATTTCCCTTGGTTCTGTCAGTCTTTGTCGGATCATTGTGCTTCTGTCATAGGTTGTTTGTTTGTTTGTTACTTTGGTTTCTTGTGGTTTTTCAGGACTTGGTTTGCGTTTTTGTATCAGTTTTTGTTAATACATTTTGTTCAGCCCACTGTGCTCCTCCTGCCTCCCTGCTTTTTGGGTTTCTCTACCATGACGATTTCTCTACATTTGCCGGGTGTGATATGTATGCAATTGTCAATAGTTTTCACAAATGTTTCGTCCAAACTTTTTTGTTTGAGGGCTGCTTTCATAAAAAGACAAAGATTCCAAGGCCACTCATAAAGTTCTTCGACTTGTATTTATTCTATAAAACCAGTCAAGCAAGCAATTATATATTGTTGCTATTTTTTAGTTATTTTGAAAAAATGTTATATTGACAGCTTTCTGTTAAAGGTGAAAAAGAAAATTGTTAAAGATTTTTAAAAAGATTTTGGTATGGCCAACTACCTTGTATCCCACTAGACCAGTGTTTTTTTTTTCTTTTTTGAGCCAAGGCACACTTCTTTCATTGAAAAAAATCTCGCGGCACACCACTAGCTAAAAATACACTGCACTAGACTATATTCACCGCTGCACTTAATCGTAGTCGAATCCCATCAATACATTCGGAACTACAAGAGCAAATTGCAGTAACCGGACCCTTTAGCAACAATTAGTTGAGGATGATGAATGTGATATGTTCATAAATTGCAATGACACAGCAAAATGCAGAAGAAAAACATTTTGGTCTGAACACTGAATTATATTTCTTGACCAGTATTTTGAAGAGATATTGTGTTTTAATTCAGTCAGAAAGTTTATTTGAATCATTGCATATTTAGAAAAGATGTACAGAATGTGAATCATTTAATACTAGTGGCAACCTATTTTTTCAACACTCTCCTTTCTCACTCTGCCCACCTCCACCTTTTATTTATTACCGTATATTAAAAGGTAAAAAAAAAATCTCATTAATCGGTGGCGCTACATGTATGTATAACAGAATATTATCATACAGAGGGCAGGCCGGTGGATGACTGGTTAGCATGTTGGCCTCACAGTGCAGAGGTGCAGGGTTCGATTCTGGCTCCGGCCTTCCTTTGTGGAGGGTGGGGGACACCCTGAATTGGTTGCCCGCCAATCGCAGGGCACACATAGATGAACAGCCATCTGTGCTCACACGCACGCACGCACGCACGCACGCACGCACGCACGCACGCACACACACACACACACACACACACACACACACACACACACACACACACACACACACACAGTGTTCCATCAACCTGCAATGCATGTTCTTGGAATGTGGGAGGAAACGAGAGTACCCAGAGAAAACCCATGCAGGCACGCACAGAACATGCAAACTCCAGAAAGGCCGAAGCTGGAATCGAACCTTGCACCTCTGCACTGTGAAGCCGCTGTGCTAACCAGTTGGTCACTGTACTGCTCACAAACACATTTTAAGATCACAAATAAGATCTATTCCATGGCAGAAATTCTGAAGAAAAGACTTAAATTTGAGGTGGAGAGCTGTTCATTGTGCGACAATGATGATGAAACTCTCGACCAGGGGCCACCAACATGGTAACATGGAGCCCTCAAGGACTGCATGAGTAGCCCGCTGGCATAGTTCAAAAATAGCTCACCAGTGAGAAGACACTGTGACTCTCCAGGAATATGAAAGAAGAGATCATTGCATAATGTGAACACTGGCAAATATTTATCATAGATTATGGCCGGTTGATTTTTTATATGTTTCATAATTATTCTGAGAAATCGCAAATGTGGTCAGTGTTATCAGTATATATATATATATATATATATATATATATAAATAAATAGATTTATGTAATATCTTCATTTTATCGTTACATTTATTTCAAAAATGCATACAATTAAACAGATAGCTGTCCTCATCCTGTTCTTGCGCAAGTGTTTGTTTTCTAGACCTCTCGCTCTCGCCATAGTCGTTCTTGTTCCCTTAGTTCCAAGTTTTGTAAGTAGTGATGGCAAAAGGAGGTCTTCTGAAGCTCTGGACCTTTCTTGAACCACAGTGTCAAAATGGTTCACGACCCAGAGCTTCATCCAGTACCCTTGGGTGACCTCTAGTGTCAGTAGGGATAGTTGTGCATTTAGATTCATCCAAAAGAACCACTTAAAATGTCAAGTGCTTCTTGTGTGTAATAAAACTCAATATAGCAATTTTTAATGTGGAAATTTGTCAAATGACTTGGGAATGGCAATGGTGTTTTATGAATTTGTAATTTGTACCCCAACATATAAATTATATCCTTGAAGCAACAATATATTTAAAATGTGAAAAAATAAAAATAAAAAGATTTGAAATTTTGTTTGTCATTAATATCTTTTCATTCATAGAGGAACAGCAATTTTTGCACAGTAGAAGGACCTGTAAAGAAAACGACAACACGCTACTCATGGTGGAATTAATTTTATCTTCTATGTCAGGGGTGTCAAACATACGGCCCGCGGGCCGGATCCGGCCCGCAAAGGAGTTTAATCCGGCCCGCGAGATGATTATGTAAAGCAGGGGTGTCAAACATACGGCCCGCGGGCCGGAACCGGCCCGCAAGGAGGTTCAATCAGGCCTGCAGGATAATTTGAAATAAAGTGAAAAAAAATGCATTAAAGACACAGAATTAATGTTTTTAATAAGGTGGAATTCATTGAGTATCCGCAAGGGGACACTGTTTTGATCAGAGAAGAAAACAGCAGCCTCAGTCCGTCACTGAGACAGACCCATCACAGCAGACGCTATCAATAGCACTCTCACATTTACACATTTAATAGCACTCGCCTTAGTTTGTAAGATGTAGGCAGGGATTACATTTAGATTTTATATGCACGTGTAAATGGTTTAAAACTTCCTTTCTTCATAAATCTCGTTTAATCTTAAAGTGCATTACTATATTTTTCAATAGCAATTACTTGTTAAAGTTTGTACAATCAGTGGGATCAGTTGCAATGCATATATGTGAATGATAAAAGTAAATTGCACATTTGTTGAAGGAAATGTAAGGTGCTTCATGAAATGTTTTGTAAAAGATATGTTCATTAAATTTCAACATTTTCCTAATGTTCCTGTGCTTCTTTATTCCAAAACAAAGGAAAGACATATTGTTTTGGTTATTTATAGCAAAGTATGGTATCATTTTAATGGTCCAGCCCACTTGACATCTACCGAGGCCGTATGTGGCCCACCATGTGAAATGAGTTTGACACCCCTGTTCTATGTATTTGCCATCCCGTCAGTAAGAACGGCTCCTCTTGAATATAACACAACACAGCACTGCTGAATAATACACGCTTGAATGACGTCACCGCTGTCAGTGCGATCTCAAACTAAGCCAGCGGACTGGTCCCAAATCGCCCGCGATGGGTGGGAGAAGGAAATGGGGGTGAAAAAAAATCTGAGTGTCTGCGTGTTTCAGTGTTTCATGTGAGGGGACGTTCTGGCTGTTGCTCATCATGGCGTGCCTGTGTGCAAATGCGCGCATGTGCTTAGTTGGGCGCCTGCGTGCGTGCGTGTGTATATGCTTGCACATGCGCGATCGGGTCGATCGCAGGAGGTTGGTCACTTCAAAAGTCGATCTTCGGGTCAAAAAAGTTTGCCCTATGTGGCAAGCTGACCCAAGTAGTAAGTAACCGCTGCAGCTCGCATGCACAGGAGTGCCTGCTTCGAGTGGCAACAACGGAATAAGAGCCAGATTTGAAGAGCATTGTTCAAGAGAAGGAATGCCAGAAGTCCTTGCACGAAGGCGCTAAAGCAACATGCATAGTAAGAGAAAAACATTATATTTTTGTGGACTTGGTTGAACTGAGAGTTTGTGTGTATGGGACAGTGCACACAATATTCATTGTTGAACATGACTGGCCTGTGGTCTTTTTGCCGGAGGGGTCAATTTCTCTCATTATCATGTTGGTGTAGGACATTTACAATCAATCTTTCTGAGCAGAGGTCTGTGTGTGTGTGTGTGTGTGTGTGTGTGTGTGTGTGTGTGTGTGTGTGTGTGTGGGAGAGAGAGAGGAAGGGATGGGGTGATGTTTATGTGTTTATGTGTGCCCACGTGTATGATGTGGCTCTTTGCAGTAACACAGTAAAAAAACTGTCTCTTAGTCTCTGACTTGGTTGGCCACCCCTCACTGAGGGTTTTCTGTTTCTGACTTGATTCCCATTATTTTGTTTTGGGGTAAATACCATATACATTGTGCCAAAGTAGCAAGCCCTCCTTCAGGATGTATTACTTACTTTAAAATATTTTTCTTATGCCTTAAGAAAATAGAAACAAGCAATGCTTTATGCTCCTGTGTGTGTGTGTGTGTGTGTGTGTGTGTGTGTGTGTTTAATGGAAATGTTATTTACCTATGACTCCTCTTTGTTTATTGGTTTATTTGATCAATATACCTATTTTACATCACATATTGTTACCAAATTTGTATTATCCTCTGAGTGTATGTTCAATGTTCCAGAAATTATTAATAACAATAAAAAAACAAAACAAAACAAAACAATACCCACCCTGCCCACATCCCCCAGTAAAGGAATCATTAGCCCATGACATTATGCATTCAAAAAAATATGACAGAGAGAATATACAAACGATGAATCTGTTGGACTAAAGGAAATTGAAACAGGATCTACGACAAATATTGAAAAATAGGGAAAGCTGCCGACTTTATCGGTTAGTAAGGCAGGTTTGGATGGGAGAAATTAAGAATCTTGAAGAAGGGTTGTTTGTGTGGATGCGTGCTGCGCGCGCGCGCGTGTGTGTGTGTGTGTGTGTGTGTGTGTGTGTGCGTGTGTGTGTGCGCGCGCGCGCGCGTGTGTGTGTGTGTGTGTGTGCGTGCGCGCGAACGTTCGTGCACGCGTGCGTGGGCGAGTTTCGGCATACAGTATCTGGTTCACACTAATTACCAGTAGATGGGGGTAATGTTTATGAAAGTTGCTTGGCAACCACCGTAAAACAGAAGAAGAAGAAGAAGAAGAAGAAGAAGAAGAAGAAGAAGAAGAAGAAGAAGAAGAAGAAGAAGAAGAAGAAGAAACAGGAATTGGAAGACCAGAGAACGAAGATCAAGATGCAGTTATATGCACGGCTATTTTCCAATCGGTAACGTCTCCCGTCTATGACATCATTCAACGTGAAAAAGTATACTTGTGGATACTCAAAATGTGCCAAGTGTGTTTAAAATACCGCTGAGGCGATTGATTTAAATTTTGACTTAAAGCCCTTCCCACCAAGTTCCCAGTTTAAAATGGCCGCTTTGTGATGTGACCCGGCTCCCATTTTTTACCCCCACTTCATAGCGTTTCGGTTTTATGTGTGCATTCCATTCTTGTGTTAATGTAGCGGGTGGATCGAGCGAAGCTCAAGTGCGTTAAGACTCGTGTAAATTCAGCATCACTTTGGGCATACACAGTATTCCTATACCTGTATTTACCAATCAATTGTTGCTGCATAATCGGTTAATTTTAAAGCGCATGTAATTGGTGTCCAAGAGGCAGCACGGTGGACCACTAATTACCACGTCTGCCACTTATTCGACAGGGTTGATATGTCTAAATTACGAACAAACAAAATATACACATGTTTATAAAAACTGGGTTAATCAAAAGCTATACATTGCCTGGAAGTATGAATATAAGTGTGTGTTATTATCTGTATGTGCCCTGCGATTAACTGGCGACCAATCCAGAGTGCCCCAAGTCAGCAGGCTTAAGTCCATCCACAACCCAATGAGGACAAGTTAAATCAATTTTAAATACTTTATTAGTGTCATACCGTTCAATTTTGTTTTGAATGGTAACTTTTAAAAAATAAGAGATAACAATGGTGTCTATATATTGGTAATTTTAATTCATCTTTTTATCACCTTACCTTTTAAGTTCTGAATGGTGTAAATTATGCAGTGTTCTTGCGTCACAAGTATTCACGTGCTTTCAATTCAAGTTGACACATAGTGGACCATTTAACAACAAAAGTTTTCCAAGGCACCTTTTTCTGTTTTAAGTGCAGGGACACTTTCATATGTTCATTACAGAAAACCAATTGAACCCCACACTGGGGAAAAAAAAAATATATATATAAATATATCGTGTGTCGACAAGCTGAAGAAAAATCCATTCTCTCTCAATTTTGTATTTATATTAAAAAAAAAAAAAGCAAGCCAAAATATCACATGTAAGTATTCACAGTCTTTACACTTAAGGCAACAAATCTGATCTCAAGTCTTCTTGAGGCACAAGACTGGCACAATGATTTTTGTGAAGTGCCACACCTAAGCCTCCCAAATCCTGCCAAGCCACAGAGGTTGAATGGGAAGTGAAAATGTGCAGCCATTTCTCATGTCTCTCTGTTGATGGTACATAATGTTCAGTTTGGTGTTTGATTGTGGAGTCTGTCTTTTGATAGGATATAATGTGCAATCTGTGGTTTCATTGTGGAATCGCTCAAGGACAAACATTGGCTTTGCCCCAAAACACTCCTTATTTTGGTGGTGGACTTGCGAGCCTTGATTGATTCGTACCGGTGGCAAAGGGAGCTCGGAACAGAACAACAAGGGGCAGCGATAAAAAGCGAGACTTAACTGGCATGTTATTATGTCCAATGATGCACGGAGAATTTTGATGATCATTACAGTTGTATGCCAATGTGAATCAAAACCAAGGAACTTAATGGCTCCTTGTTGTTACTGTCGAAACTCTCAATATTAAATTATCCTGTCAGATTATGGCATTTGACCGGTCTTGATAAAGTGTATCTAATTGTGAGTGATATTTTCAATCATTTGTTTCTATGCTGGTCCATCAAAATTTGTCTTCACATAAATTCATTCAGTGCTACCAATGTCTTTGTTGTTAACTTATATATATATATATGTTTGTGTGTGTGTGTGTATATATGTATGTGTGTATATATATGTATATGTATATATCTATATATATACATATGTATATATCTATATATATATGTATATATATGTGTATGTATATATTTATGTATATGTATATATATATGTGTGTGTATATATATGTATATATATATGTATGTATGTGTATATGTATATGTATATATATACATATATA
>NW_017805548.1:3767310-3772479 GCF_001891065.2 Hippocampus comes
TTGCTCCATCTTTCATTTTGATCACTTTTACCCTCTCTTCCAGCATCAGAGCTCTTCTTGTCTTAGCTGCTTGACACCCAAATGTCCGTTTTGTAGCCATTTTAGCAATGCAACGTCCATCCTCGTCTGAATCTAACAATAACAAATACTTCCTGGCATGCAATGAATTTTTAAGCCAGTCACAGGACGCTTCAATGGCCATAGTTAGCTCTCGAAGGCTAAAAACCTTACGCTAACTGGAGCGCTAATTAGTCCGTGGCTGTTTTTAGCATGATAACAAGTAAAGCATTCGAGGAAACGTTCGTTTATTTGAATGTCCGTCGAGCCACGGGACGCTTCGTAGTCCTCGATGGCCATAGTTAGCTGTCGAAGGCTAAAAACCTTACGCTAACTGGAGCGCTCATTAGCTCATTAGCGCTGTAGCGACGCCTCTCGAGCGAAGCGCGCTTCAGCAGTCGGATAGTCCGCTGCTCTCTGCTGTGTGTGCGTCAGCTAAGCTTAGCTGTTGTCTCGGCTAGGCTAGCTTTTTGTTGCCGTAGATCAAAGCGTATTTGATTGGTGACGTCGGTTGCGTCGGCGCTGATTGATTGAAACCAAAAGACGTGCGCGTGTGTACATGTTAGCGCGGATGCACACACAGCAGAGAGCAGCGGACTTTCCGACTGCTGAGGCGCGCTTCGCTCGAGTGGCGTCGCTACAAATATTCCGGGACAATGCTATTTTCAAGTGGTGTGGCTGGAGAAGCCGGAGTTCCGTGATTGGGTTGGAAAAATTGCTGCCGATTATACGTCGGCCTACTGCCGTGAGAGGTAAAACTTGTCATAGCCTCCTGGTCAAGTCAAATGCATTAAGACACACAGCAAAACAGAAGAAAATTGATTGCCAAGAACTTGCAAAAGAGACTGAGGAGAAAACTAAGTCACTGTCTGCTATTCCCTAATTGCCATATCAGTTTCATATTTGTAATTATAAAACATGTCTGATCATTGAAGGTTATATGAGGGAAAATAATAGGGTTGGACCATTTGGGATTTCGACTTCTGACATGCATTTCAGCTGTTCAGGTATACTGGATACTGTTAAGATGGGCAATCAGTACTACTGTTCGTGCAACCAGATTTTTCTAAACCAGGGGTCTCAAACTCAGGTCCTGGAGGGCCGCTGTCCTGGATGTTTTCCAAGTCTCCCTGTTGCAACACACCTGATTCAAATGAACAGGTTCAATGTCAGGCTTCCGCAGAGCTTGCTGATGTTCTGATCATTTGAATCAGGTGTGTTGCAACTGGGAGACTTTGAAAACATGAAGGACAACGGCCCTCCAGGGCCAGAGTTCGACACCTGTGCTGTAAAGCTTTCGCATTCTCTCGATCCGTATAGAATGATATCGTCACACACTGTACACAGAGCTTTACCAGTGACATCGAGCTTTTTCACGAAATCCGACACAAGCACAGACAATGGTTCCTCTTTACTGGTTCCTACTGGGGACACTGTCAGCTTTCTATCCAACCAGTCCCATTGAAACTTGTTTTTCAGATCCGCATCTATCTGACGCACTTTAGCTTTGTCACGAGTCTCGATAACATTTGGCATTTTGTTTAATACAGACTACATACACGAGTAATTTCAATAAACTACATCCGTCGTGCAAAACCATTCTGAATTCGCGGCAAAAGGGTTTAGGAAGGCGAACACGGATTGGTTGTGATTCTGCATTTGCCGATTTAGCGACCAATCAAAACAAGGAAGACATTGGTTTTAGCCCATATACGAAGTAACGACAAACTAACGCTTCGCGAGAAAAAACGTTATTCAAAATGGATGCTTGCAAACTTTATTTGTAAACATTACGAGTCCTTTGTCTGCCGAAGACAAGTAAGTCCGGCAGCCCAGAAATAACACCAGACCCTACCCCCATACCCCCTAAAATTTTCTCAACGGATTTGGAACAATATAAAAAAGGTCCATTTTGACTGGAAAAAAAGCGGAATCCCGCCAAAAAGCGGAAAATTCTCATCCCTGTATTACTTTTGTTAAAGCAACACATTGATTAAAACGTTCCAAATACTTTAAAACAAGTTCAGACGTCGCAGAAGAGTCCTGGTAAGATGCTGCCATTTTATAGTGCGTAGACAACAACGTCGACCAGGAGTTGCTTGAGTTGGCGCTGGCACAAATGAAATGAATGCAATCATTCACAGTGAACCTTAATTGTGTACCAACATTCGGCGGGCCGGATTAAATAGACCAACGGGCCGGATCTGGCCCGCGGGCTGTAGTTTGCCCACCACTGAAATAGAGGATGGTATTTCAACAAAAATGTTCAATTTTGTTGATAAAATTAATGGTTTTAAGGCTTTAAAATCTCTAAAACCCATTAGCTTCCGGGGGCTTTGCCCCCTGGGCCCCCATCCGGGGCGTTGCCCCATGGACCCTGCGGCCCCCAGACCCCCGGCTGATTTTCAGATTTTTTTCACCACTCTCATCCCTGGTAATCAAAGGACAACTACTGTGCTTAGTAGATGCATGCACTGCACGATAAATCATGTGATGGTTTTGTTGATCTCTGCTGGTCACACGGCTGTTACATTGCTGATCTGTTTAGTGGTGCTTGTAAACAGCAGACCGGAATAGATCACTTCACACGTAAACAAGTGAACATGAGTCTTCATTTGGAGTGATTTCATTTCTAATGACGAAAAGGTCTCCATGTACACCTGGTCACTGTCTGTGTGATCTGAGGCTGGCTACCATAATAAATATGCAATATATACCTGACTTTGAACAAACCGACAGAGGCCATCTGACAAGTAAGGGGTGGATGTGTAGTTGTCACAACACTAAAATTCAGACTTGCATAGTATAATTGCATAAAATTAGTCAGTAAAACATTGGAACAATACCATTGGGGAAAAAAACAAAAACATCAACAGCAGTGGAATAAAAAAATGACAAAATATCTGGAGCAAATGAATGAAAATGATGTTCCCTCTTAATAAAATAAAGTGGTTTCTAAAGCACTTTAACAGCAAAGTTTTAATCTAAAATGGTGCACTGCTACCCTCTGTTGGCGTTTTGCCTCATTACCACTCAAGTGCTTGCAGTTTAAAAGGGCAGGTGTATCAGACCCAGATCAGCCCCTCCCAATGAAAAAACGTGATCAAACCACATAAGACAACCTTGTCACTACATGTATTAATTATAATAGACGACCCAAGTCATTCTTGGACATTGAGTTTAAAATTGTTGAAAACAGTCTGAATATTCGCATCCGCGAATGCCAAAACATGAGTATGATGCATGGCGGGAGTCACCAAGCTTTTTGAAAGTGAGAGCTACTTCTAGTGCACTAATTAATGCAAAGGGCTACCAGTTTGATACACACTTCTGAAATTACAAATGGCAATAATTATCACAATGATGTAACATGAGGTGTGTTCACACGGCACACATTTGCTCCGGTGCTGCACCGATGTATTTTGTTGCGATATATCTTACACCGGAGCAAATTTTGTGGAGCGGTCACACGTACAAAGCCGCTGAGCGTTAACTCCGGCGTAGCGCTGGTGCAGCCCCACTTGCGGTCACACGGCAGTTTCTGCAGCAGAGCAAAACGATAGAAAACAAAAAGAGCTGCCGTGTTGGTTCTTTTTAAAACATACAACTCAAGCAACTGCTGTACAGGCACGTCCTTCTCGTTCTCGGTCTCCGTGCCTTCTGCTCGAGAGTCGTTCAGTGACCGCCCCCTGAAAACGTAAATCAACGATGACTTCAATGACATGCAGAAAAGCAAACATAAAATGCGCCAAACAGAAAATCAAGAGAGGAAATCACAAAATAAATTCTATTGGAGGGGGGGGGGGTTGTGAACACACAACAAAGGAACAAACTACATAAACAACTCCGAGACAGTCCAGTCTCCTACAAAAGGAAAGATGATGTTTGGGGACTACCCCCCTCACCCCCGTTCTAGTTGAGATGGTATAACCCAAGAGGCAAGGTGCCGCTTGCTACTGTTATTGCCAGCCAACATGTCTTGTGTCGTTATTAAACGAACACATGACTGAAGTACAACAGAGCACGAAAGCAACGCATTCTTGCCGTATGTAATCAACTCTTATCATGCGTAGTGAGGCTACTCCCCCCTCCCGCAAACGAGCATTTGCTCTGGAGCAAATTGTAGTGTTCACACGTACCATTTTACATCGATGCTGCCCCGCAAATGAGCATTTGCTCCGGAGCAAATTTTTAAACCACCTCCCTGAGGTGGGTTAAATTTGCTCCGGAGTAAGCTGTTTTCAGGGGCTACACCGGTGTAACTTTGCACATGTGAACGCTCTTTTGGTGCAGCACCAGCGTTGCACCGGAGCAAATGTTGCCGTGTGAATACCCTTATGGTGGTATCAATAGGCAACACTCTGTTTCTGTACATTTTTTGCAAACACATGATCAACACTTTGTTTGAAATGATCACATTACTGGTGAGCTATTTTAAAACAAGCCCACGGCCCCCACATTGATGACCCCTCCTGTATGGTAATTCGGGTTCTAAACATCATAGGCTATATCAAGGGTCACCAACCTTTTTGAAACTAAGAGCTACTTATTGGGTGCTGATTAATGCCAAGGTCGACCAGTTTTGTACAGAAATCTGAAATAACAGATTTGCTTAAATAAGCTTTATTTTATGACTAAGGCGTAGGAAAAAAAAGTAATGTGTTTCCGGTAACCCGACCGACCGAGAATTTCTACGTCGAAAAAAAACTTTACGGTCGGCATTTTTTCCAAACAACCCTCTACATTTTTGTGCAGGTTTACATCGGTGCAAACTCTCGCAATATTCACGTTGAGTGCGTGCGTCGTTTGCTGTCGTCTGTCATTGAATCATGGCGGCGGCCGCGATCTCCGACAACAGTTTAAACCTCTTTTTCTGTGTTACAGCCGCATGCTTGCACCGTAATGTTAAGAAAATAGCATCCATTGATGTATCGAAAAAATTCAGCGAACTATTTGATGAACACCACGGGCCGAGTATAAACCGAGGGCGGAGGAGGATAGCGGAGGCGGCGGCGCGCCCCAGCCCCCCGAGTCCAGAGCGGGGAGAAAACTAAATAGGTGGCGGCGGGGGCATTGTGGGTGTCGCGAGGGTAGGGGACGGTGTCGGGCGCA
>NW_017805548.1:3772504-3778344 GCF_001891065.2 Hippocampus comes
GCGCGCTCGTCGACGCGCCGTCTGCCTAGTCTACGCAACTCTAGTCCAGGCCGGGCCGCAGGGACCTCTCCCCGCCGGTGCCATCGCGACCCGGCCGACCGCGGAACCTAACACCCAGCCGCCGGGTACCCAACTCTCTCGCTGCCTTCGGTGGTGAGCGGGGGTTTCAATGTCTCCTTGTTTTACGTTTTATGGTTATTTTGTTTAAATTTGTGATTGAAAAAAAAAAAAAAATACTTTGTTCGACCTCCCGACCCTATGCTGAAATTTCAGGTTACCGGAAACACACATCTTTTTTGTTTGGCCTAATAACTAATGATATTCATTTATGTGAAGACACTGACTATGTTCATGATTTCAGAATAGTTTGGATATTGATAAATACCACATGCGACACATTATTTTCATGAATTTTGCCATGGTTTGCATGATCAAATGATCTCTTCAACAACAGTCCTTGAAAATAATCTATCACCTGTGAGCTATTTCTAGAACTGGCTTGCGGGCTCCTTATGTGGTCCTTGGGTGCTACCTGGCGGCCGTGGGCGCCACGTTGTTCACGCGGCTATATTATAATCTCTAAATGGGCATTAAATGAAATTATCCTAATTATAAATTGAGCAGGACTCTGATCCTGCTTATTACTTCACATGATCTCTAATATGAGCGTCGGAGGCTAACATTAACGACCAACTGTCTAATCAATAACTCAGAGGAAAAAAGATAAAGGTCTCTGCTTTGTGACAAACATGTCCTCTCTCAGGTGAGCAATATACCGTATGTAGTCATCAAGTCTTCAAGCAGCTGCAAGAGAAAAATACACATGTATATATTGGTACATGTACATGTGTATGAGTATAAAAAATATAAGGCCAAATTTAATGGTTATACATTCATGTATATTTTGTAGTAATTAACATCACTTAACTCATTCAATCCCAGCCATTTTCACTGGAGCAACCCCTTCAATCCCAGTGTTTTACTGGATTTTGACTGATCTTGCAAGGCCCACAGAATATTTGGTTCTAATGCTATATAAACATGGAGCCGACCAAAATAAAGCTTGGACTCTCTTCTTTTAGCAGACAAAAAGTTTTGTTTCTATCTTTTTCCATTCTTCAACAATCAGCACTACAAAATGGCAAAGTTTAATGGAAATGGCGATTCCTGGGCAGAAAACTGAGAAAAAGAGCTTTTTGTAAAAGCATGCATTTCAATAACGTGAGGCACCACTGCTACCTACTGGTCGCTTTTTTTACATAATTTACAATGCAAACGGCTTATTCTCATTCACAGTTTGCATCAGCCCCTCCTCCTCTCTGACGCAAAAAAAAGACTTAGACGTACAAGTACGTCCTTGGTAGGCGGGGCCTAATTTTAAAAAGACGTACAAGTACGTCTTGTGGAATGAAAGAGTTAATGCTGTATACTAATAGATTTAAACATGTATAGGTTAGGTTAGTGTTTGAATAACAAAATACAGTAAACATACATGTAGTACTGTATATGTTGTATGTCTATGTGACTCGCTGTTGTTTTGCTGACTTTCACTGCTTCTCGCGGACTGTTTGCGGACGTAAATTTATTTATTTATTTATTTTAAATGAATAAATCCGCGATGCACCGAAGCCACGATAAACGAACCGCGAAATAGCGAGGGATCACTGAACATTTCTACATTATGTTTTTACCTACTATCGAAGTAAAGCATGGCATAGAGAAGGTTATTCAGTCTGTGTTTAGTCATTTTTGGCTTGACAAATGGTTCAAGAAGAAACAACTCTTCGAAAAAACAATTGAAAAGAGAATTAATCTCAGTTTCTTTGACGAGAACTAATGCCTGACCATCTATAATAGTTTTTCTGCTTTTCACCTCACAGCCACGCTGTGCAGACAGAATAATTTGCATCTTGCACGTGCCCCTCATTTGGAGTCCATTTCAACCTTCTCCAGCAACAAGTTACCAGAGGGATCCTTTTCACAATGGACCTGCTGCTGATCCCACTACAGTGATAATACTTAAATCAGATTAACGAATGTTAATCTGATGAACATGGGAACAGTTTTTTTGCTCAGCTTTCCTTCCTTGTGATGATAATGGTTGGAGTGCAGCTGGCACAGCCACAACAGGTTGACTACTAAGTTACCCCCTCGCCTGATCCACCTGAAAATTCTCAATAAACTGTACTTCTTAAACAGCAAAACTCGTAACGACACAGCGATATCTGCCTGCTGCAATGTATCATCACAAGCCCCAGTCACAAGGTCCGCAGTCTTTCGCCAACATGTCAAGGCCTGATCATAATCATCAGCATCAGCAACCTCCAAATCAAAGAAATCCCGGTGCTTCGAACATGCTGTCTGCCTTCTCATTTCCTCGCCCCACCCAACTTCCTGAGGAGCTGGAGTCAGCTCTGGCTATTCGTGGAGCCAGAGACACAGACCATCGTCTCGCTGATCACACAAGCCGGCCCCCAAAAAATCAGAACCTAGGCACTGTGTCTGTAGTCAGTCAACATGGAAGCTACTGTTCTGGCCCAACAACACTGACCTCTGATAATCTAACTAGCCGCCATCATAATGCAGATTGGTCAAACTTTCAACCCCCAACTAAATTGTTTGCCAACTCTGCATCTGATGGTACTTGTCACTCTCAGCAACTCCAAGGGCTTCACCAGCAGGCCCAGACCAACCGAAGTGGACTAGGTGCTCCAAGCTGGGTTCCAAGCGGCCCAACCTCATCCCAAGCCAAACAACTCCATAGTGCTGTTGGGGATGGCCAGGGTTTATATACACCTGAAAGTGCAGGAAGTATCTTGGCGAGCTTTGGGCTATCAAATGATGACCTGGAAGTGCTGAGTCACTATCCAGATGATCAGCTGACCCCGGATACTTTACCTTTCATTCTCCGGGACATACAAATCAACAAGTCAGACAACCGAAACACGGTGGCATGCAACACTCATGGCAAGATCCTTCCTCCTTCAGACACATCCCAGCCGATGGATACCTGCCCGTCTGAAGTGCCCAGTCTTCTGACAGTTACAAAGACAGCAGGAAAAGTGATTGACTATGGCCATGCCAGTCGGGCTAAGGAAAATACAACCAAACAGACATTCAAAAGAGAGAAACTTTCAAATGAAAGAGTGGTTCAAATGTACTCATCATCTGCATCGCCTCCAAAAATAGAAAAGGCAGAAAAACGTCATATACGTTTGGTGCACATGGACTCGAGTACGCATGGAGACCGGGACTACCGTAAGACAAGTGGCGACCATCACAAGAGCAGTCTCTCACAAAGTAGTGAAGGACCACCATATAAATCTCGGATCGTTGACAAAGACTACAGGAACAGTGGAGCAAAGCAGAGGTCATCATCTGAAACGAGGAGAGAGCTGTACTCCAGACGGTCTCGTTCACCTTCCCCCGGCACAAGTGGATTCGGAATCAGCAAGAAGTCCCCTGACTCCACCTTTATATGTGATTTCTCTGGGACAAGTCCAAAAGTGTTTCCTCATTCCTGCTCCCTGTGCCACATTCAGTGTGATCATAATAAGGTAAGTGTAACCATGCCTTTTTTTTTTTAAAAGGAATATGTTCATGAAGTATACTACTGGCATTGTATAGTTAACAAACTACAATAATAGTGGTGTAGTTTGATTAAAAAAAGAAATAAATACAAATTTAAAAAAAGCAAAACACTGCCAACAATGTACCTCTCAAAGCCATCAGTAAAAATTTGTTAATGCTTTACAGTTGTGATTAAAAGTAGGCATTTACTAAGAAGGAAAATGAATACCTCTTAGAATACTTAGACCAGTGTTTTTCAATCTTTTTTGAGCCAAGGCACATTTCTTTCATTGAAAAAATCCCGCGGCACACCACTACCTGAAAAAGTGAAAAAAAGCTAATTTTAACAATTATGTTGTTACTATGTGTTTTTTTAACATTGAAAAATAACGCAATATTATAACACATTGAATAGGAATCAAATCAACCTGCATTTATTTTAATGGCAAGTAAAATATAGTGAATTAGAACTTTAACTTGCTCAGGTTCGGATTTTTTTTCTGTGTGACAGCCGGTTCTTTTTCTCCCGGTCGTTTGCGCTCTCCCACAATATTGTACCAATCCCTTTTCCGATCTTGACTCGTTGTATAATTCCAACATCATTCAAATGACTTTTCTGCTGAATGTGTCGCTTGAGCGAGTCCAGCTTCCATTTAGTCCGGGGTTCGGGAACCTATGGCTCGCGAGCCATATCTGGCTCTTTTGACGATTGCATCTGGCTCGCAGATAAAACAAAATATTCTCGCTTGTTTAATCCATCCATCGATTTTATTATTATTTTTTTTTTACTGCTCATTTCCTGTTCACGGCTGCAGTTGTCTCTAGGAGCTATTTTGATTGCATAATACTGGCCCTACGTAGGCCGTTGCAGCCAGTATCAGGGGGTTTGTACCCCATACTCCCGAAGCACCCCCCACAGAACTCCCCGAGGGACACGGTCGAATGCTTTCTCCAAGTCCACAAAGCACATGTAGAGTGGTTGGGCGAGTTCCCATGTACCCTCGAGGATCCCGCTAAGGGCGTAGAGCTGGTCCACTGTTCCACGGCCGGGATGAAAACCACACTGCTCCTCCTCAATCTAAGGCTCGACTTCCCGACGGACCCTCCTCTCCAGCACCCCTGCACAGACCTTACCAGGGAGGCTGAGGAGATCCCTCTGTAGTCGGAACACACCTTCTAGTCCCCCCTTTTTAAAAAGAGGGACCACGAACCCCGGTCTGCCAATCCAGAGGCACTCTCCCTGATGACCACGCAATGTTGCAGAGGCGTGTCAACCAGGACAGCCCCACAACATCCAGAGCCTTGAGGAGCTCTGGGCGGATCGCATCCACCCCAGGGGCCTTGCCACGAGGAGATTTTTAACCACATCAGTGACTTCATCCACAGAGATAGGAGAGCCCACCTCAGGGTTCTCAGACTCTGCTTCCTCAAAGGAAGGCGTGTTGGTGGAGTTGAGGAGGTCTTCGAAGGACTCTGCCCACCGACTCACAACGTCCCGAGTCAAGGTCAGCAGTGCCTCATCCCCACTGTTCACAGTGTTAGTGGTGCACTGCTCCGCCCTCCTGAGATGTTGTATGGTGGACCAGAATTTCCTCAAAGCCATCCGGAAGTCGGCTTCCATGGCCTTACCGAACTCTTCCCACGCCCGAGTTTTTGCCCTGGTGAACACTGAAGCTGCGTTCCGCTTAGCCAGTCAATACCCAGCAGCTGCCTCTGGGGTCCCAGGCCATAAAGGCCTGATATGCCTCCTTCTTCAGCTTGACGGCATCCCTTACTGCTGGTGTCCACCAGAGAGTACGGGGGTTGCCGCCACGACAGGCACCAACCACCTTACGGCCACAACTCAGATTGGCCGCCTCAACAATAGAGGCACGGAACATGGTCCACTCGGACTCTAAATGTCCCCCACCTCCCCTGGGACATGGGAAAAGCTCTGCTGGAGGTGAGAGTTGAAACTCATTCTGACAGGGGATTCCGCCAGATGCTCCCAACAAACCCTCACAATACGTTTGGGTCTGCCAGGTCGTACCGGCATCTTCCCCCACCATCGGAGCCAACTCACCACCAGGTGGTGATCAGTTGACGGCTCCACCCCTCTCTTCACCCGAGTGTCCAAAACATGCGGCCGCAAATCCGATACAACCATAAAGTCAATCATTGAACTGCGGCTAAGGGTGTCCTCGTGCCAAGTGCACATATGGACACCCTTATGTTTGAACAAAGTGTGACAAGCACAGAAGTCCAATAAAAAAAAACACCACTCGAGTTCT